>NW_026622775.1:19121212-19424242 GCF_023065955.2 Ursus arctos
GTCATACACCATTGGTGAAAAATGGAAGTTTTAAAAGTATTTTGTCACAGAATATGGTTAATTCATTTACATAATTCATTACATAATAAAAATAATTTACCTTCTTTTAAAAAATATCTATTTATTTATTTTTAAGTTTTTTATATAAATTCCAATCAGTTAGCATACAGTGTAATACTAGTTGCAGGTATACAATCTGGTGATCCAACACTTCCATACATCACCCAGTGCTCATCAGAACAAGCGCACTCCTCAATCCCCATCATGTATTTAACCCATCCTCTCACCGACCTCCCCTCCTCAGTTTGTTATCTACAGCTAAGAGTATCTTTCATGGTTTGCCTCTTTTTTTCCCCTTTGCTCATTTGTTTTGTTTCTTAATTTCTACATATGAGTGAAATAATGTGGTATTTGTCTTTCTCTGACTGACCTTTTACATTTAGCATAATACTCTCTAGCTCCATTCATATCCTCCATCTTGCAAATAGCAAATTTCATTCTTTTTGATGGCTGAGAAATATTCCATCGTTTGTGTGTGCATACATATCTATCCATCTATTATCTATTATCTATCTATCTATCTATCTATCCATCTATCTATCTATAGATATCACAGTTATGTGTGTATATATATATCTGTTTGTGTGTATACATATTCCTTCTTTATCCATTCATCAGTCAATGGACGCTTGGGCTGTTTCCATAATTTGGTTTATTGTAGATAATCTTGCTTGGAAAACAAGAGGAGCTAAATTTTGTGAGTTCTTGCAACTAGTAGGGCTTAAATTACCTTCTAGTAGCATATCTAGCTCTTACTTTCACTCTTTTTTTTTTTCTTTTTTAAAGATTTTAATTATTTCTTTGACAGAGAGAGAGAGAAAGAGCACAAGCAGGGGGAGCAGCAGGCAGAAGGAGAAACAGGCTCTCTGCTGAGCAAGGAGCCCGATGTGAGCCTCAATTCCAGGACCCCGGGATCATGCCTGAGCCAAAGGCAGATGCCTAACTGATTGAGCCACCCAGGTGCCCCCTTACTTTCACTCTTATGTAAATAGTTATTCATGTTCACAAAGAAGTATTAAAAGTAAGTTTACTCTAGCTTTATCAGTAAAACTGAAAATAAAGAGATCAGCTAAAGTTAAATCAATAGAATACTTGAATAAGTCTTGGTGCATTCATACCATGTAATACTATGTAGAAGTTAAAACAAAAGAGGGACACCAAATGGAGAAATTTTTCCAATGTATGTTTATTATAATAAAATGGAGTAACAAAGTATTACATGCTATAGAAACAATTTATGTCAAATGTGTACACAAGCTATGCATCCCTATTTGTATATGGTTTGTAAATGCATAAAAATACATTTGGAGGGGCTCTGGGTGGCTCAGTCACTTAAGTGTCTGCCTTCGGCTCAGGTCATGATCTAGGGTCCTGGGATCGAGCCCTGCATCTGGCTCCCTGCTCAGCCTGGAGTCTGCTTCTCCTCCTCCCTTTCCCTCTGTGATCTCTCTTGTTTTCTGTCTCTCTCAAATAAATAAAATCTTCAAAAAAATTGGAATTATGTACCTCCATCTGTTTTTAGTGATTATCTTTGGAATGTTACTGCTTCAGTACTTTCACTTTTTTGACATTATGCTAATTTTTCAGAATAGTGTGTGTATTTCTGGGGTTAAAAATAAAATAATATCCCAATGGAAATTATATATAGATATAAAATTTTATATTTTACATGTAAGATATACTATGTAAAAAGATGTATTTTTATATATGTAATATACCTGTATTATTTTAGATATATCATTAACAATACCAAAACTTAAAAACATCTTAGTTGTGTATCACTAGGAAGATAGAAATAATAGAATTTATCAGTACAACAGGATATCACATATCCATTTATTTTTTAATTTTTTATTATTTTTTAAAAGATTTATTTATTTATTTCAGAGAGAGAGAACACGCGAGTGGGGGGAGGGGCAGAAGGAGAAGGAGAGAAAGACTTATGCAGACTCCGTGCTGAGTGCAGAGCCTGAGGTGGGGCTTGATCTCACGACCCTGAGAACATGCCCTGAGCAGAAACCAAGAGTTGGACGCTTAACTAACTGTGCTACCCAGGTGCCCCTCATGCACCCATTTACAATTATAGTTATCCAAATGTTTTAAAAATATTGGTCTAAGTCAGAATATGAAGCCAAGGGCATTGGACAGAATATCTCCTAAAAAGAAAAGGTATTCTAATATATACTGAAAGAAAATATATTCATCCTTCACCAAAACCTTATGGCCCATTTCCCCACCCCCAACTTGTCAATTTGTATCATTTAAGATTTTGATGTTGAAAATAGAGAATGTATAGAGATCATGATCAGGAAGTTAGGAAATGATATCGATCTGTGGAAAGACACATGATTAGCAACTTTAGTGAACACATAAAGCATATAAGAAATTCATAGTTCAAAAATGAAGTATACTTTTTTGGTACTATTTATTTACCAACTGATGAAGTTTAAGAAAGGAGATCTATGTGAACTTAACACTTGGAAAATGTTCCTCTGAGTAGCAGAATATATGTCTTTTCCTGTGAGTTCTTTCATATTACTAGGATCAGCGATAAATTCTACTTATATAGTCATATGGTAAAAGTAAGTCTTCAATTTTTTAGAATCAATCTATGGACAAAACTTTAGATAGTAGATATTTATTGATTAGATTATATTTATCAGAAAGATTTAGATATTTTTTGAACTGAGGGTAAATATTACAAGACCACAATGGAAAAGTAATGACAGTGGACACAGAATTCAGGGCCTGAAGTAGAAGTACTTTTTTTTTGTTTTTAAGATTTTATTTATTTATTTGACAGAGAGAGAAACAGCCAGCGAGAGAGGGAACACAAGCAGGGGGAGGGGGAGAGGAAGAAGCAGGCTCCCAGTAGAGCAGGGAGCCCGATGCGGGGCTCTATCCCAGGACCCTGGGATCATGCCCTGAGCCGAAGGCAGATGCTTAATGACTGAGCCACCCAGGTGCCCCTGAAGTAGAAGTACTTTAAATTCCTAATTTCAATTGTGGAGATCCACAAGATATTTTCTGAAGTGAATGTACCCCAAACTTGAGAATTAGGTATAATGCTAAAGTTTATTAGTGTAATTAATTTAAAAAAAATAATGATATGAATGAAAAAACTCAGGTTGGTAAGAGAATTGAGGCAGAGGTAGTGATCGGTAGTGTGTATTAGTTCATTTCTTCTTCCTCTATGGAACACAAATATAAAACTAAATTTACAGTTGATTTACTAAAAATTGTTTAGAATTAAATCCACAAAAGAAAAGGAATTTTAAAAAATAAGTTATTCTGAAGCTCAACACCCCCCCCAAAAATAATCCAGTTAAAAAATGGGCAGAAGACATGAAGAGACATTTCTCCAAAGAAGACATACAGATGGCTAACAGAGTCATGAAAATATGTTCAAGATCACTCAGAATCAGGGAAATACAAATCAAAACTACAGTGAGATATCACCTCACACTTGTCAGAATGGCTAAAATTAAGAACACAGGAAACAACAGATATTGACAAGGATGCAAAGAATGGAAACCCTCTTACACTGCTGGTGGGAATGCAAACTGGTGCAGCCACTGTGGAAAACAGTAGGGAGGTTCCTCGAAAAGTTAAAAATAGAATTACCCTATGATCCAGCAATTGCATGACTAGGTATTTACCCAAAGGATACAAAAATACTAATTTGATTGTGTGTGTATGTGTGCGTGTGTGTATATATATATATATATACACACACGCACACATACAATGGAATATTACAATCACAAATTTATTTTATATAAAAATATTACAATCACAATTACATCACAAAGAATGAAATTTTGCCATTTGCAATGACATGGATGGAGTTAGAGAGTATTATGCTAAGCAAAATAAGTCAGAGAAAGACAAACACCACATGATCTCCCTCATATGTAGACTGTAAGAAACAAAACAAATGAACATAGAGGGGGAAAAGGAGAGAGAGAGAAAGCATAAAACAGACTCAACTATAGGGAATAAACCGAGGGTTGCTGGAGAGGAGGTGGGCAGGGGAATAGGCCAATGGGTGATGGGTATTAAGGAGGGCACTTGTGATGAGCACTGGGTTTTATATGTAAGTGATGAATCACCTAAAACTAATATTACACCTTGTGTTAACTAACTGGAATTTAAATAAAAACATGAAACAAAAAAAGTTACTCTGAAGGAAAATGATTAGGGATTGAAGGGTAGAAAGCAGGAATTGTTCAATATTTTTCATGCTGAATTGCTGAATGTTTGATATACACTAAATACTTCCATTAAAAAAACCCAAAAAGATAATATGCCATCACTATAAGTAAGAATTTTACATTCAAATAAAAGTTAATTTCAATTTTCCTTGTAACTATAGCAATTATTCTTCTAGTCAACAACTTGAGCGAATATTTCTGAATTTCAGTAAAATAGAGTCAGTTGGTTATAAAGATCCATCACATTTGTAGCATGCAGTCTAGTTATACAATGAAGTTAAATATTTTGAAAACAATTAATGAAAGTTGCTAGAAACAATGTAATATATTATGGTGGGCAATTCAAATTTGGGAGATTTGATTAATCAATCAGAAAATTTAAAACAATGCTCTGTCCATGGAGCACCTGAGTGGTTCAGTTGGTTAAGCATCTGACCCTTGATTTTGGCTCAGGTCATGTCAGGGTCCTAGGATCGAGCCCCACATCAGGCTTGCACTAAGTGTGGTGTTCTGCTTGAGATTCTTTCTCCTTCCTCTGCCCTCCCCTTCTGCTCCTCTCCCAACTCCTGTACTCACACACTCTCTCTCAAATAAATACATAAATAAAATCTCTACAAAACTTTTAAAAGAATGCTTTGTTCAGATTGCCTATGTTTTTAAGTTTTTAATTAGTAATTGAGTAGTAGTTTTCAAGGAGGTGAGTAGTTATTCACTTTAAGTAAACTCAATTTCTTAAACACAATGCATTGTTGTTGTAGTTTATAAAGTAAGAGAGGTAAGATGTTAATTTTACAAAGTCAATTCAAATGAGAAACAAAATACTTACCCATACACACACAAACATATGTTTGACTATATTTCCCAGACAACTCAATTCCTTCTTCAAAAGATTGTTATTTTTTAGTATCTTTTATAATAACTTAGCAGAAAGCTACTACCTTATAGTTCCTAACTATGGATTCCTATGTTACAATTTTGTCCAAACTGCTTTCTTTACCATCTAGGTTCCTCACTCTGGAATATTCTCAAGTGTGTTTCTCCCCCTCTTAAAGTGTGGTGCCCAGAACAGGATACAGTATTTTAATGTGTTCTGACAAATGAAGAGTAGAACAAGAATATCATCTTTCTTATTTTCTAAATTACAACTATACCATTATAGCATGCAGCTTATTCATATTAAATTTATTATAAACTAAAACCCCTATGACTTAATTAAATCGCCACTGCTAATTTATCTCTCATTTCCTCCAATCTTAAGAAGGTTTTTTTTAAAACCAAAATTCAGTTTTATCTTGTAACATTTGTTACATTACTCAAGGCTATCAAACACTTTCAGATGCATTTTCTCCATTCTGCCCATCAACAGTGTTATTATTAAATACCTTAATAAATGTCTTAAAGAAGTCCAGATATATCATTAGCCCTGCACTTGATACACTGTAACTTTAAATCTATCCATATTGAGGGCTGGTACTTAATACCCATCATTTCTTCTTGTGGTACCTAGCAAAATCAATCTTTAAGAGTTCATTATTGGTAAGGTAAACATCAAGATTACTGTTGTGTGGCATACACTATCTTAATAATTTTGAAGGTCTAGGGTCACCTAGGTGGTCGAGTCAGTTAAGCATCAGACTCTGGGTTCCAGCTCACATCATGATCTCAGGGTCATGGGATCAAGCCCTGTGCTGGCATACTCACACAGTATCTGCTTAAAACTCTCCTTCTCCCTCTGCCCCTCAGATAAAGAAATAAATCTTTTAAAATAATAATAATAATAATAATTTTGAAGGTCTACTTGTCCATTCCTCTCCTTTAATTTTGAAATCTCTGCAAGGTTTTCTAGAAATGCTAATAATTAAGAAATTGTCTTTGAAAAACTGCTATCTGAAAACTTTTTCCCAAGTAAAACACATTTTTGAAAGGCAAGCATAGTAATAAACAACACAATAGTTTTAGAAGCACAAGAAAATCATCTTTAAAGAAAACACATTCGTACATATAATTCTTTTTCCTCTCTATTTTAAATTGTTATATAAATGCATGACTTCATTCTTTTTCATTTAATTTCAAATGAAAATTATTGTTCTTGTTTTAGTGGAAAAACTAAAACTTTTTTCATAGAGCTTTAAAGCTGCTGTTGAATATTATTTGTGGTTTCCTGACATAGAATTGTTCTTTGCTCTCTTACCTTCTCTTTCACTAAAGCTACTTGTAGAAAAACATTATCAAGGGAAATAAACTTACTGCATCTTCTTTATTTTTCTCTGCTCTGAAATATTTTTTCCATACTTCTTTTCACATAGGATTAACAGAAAGAGAAAGAGAATGTCATCATCTGTAATTGTTTTCAAATCACAGTGAGTTATTATTTTTTTTCCTTTAAAGATGATAAACTTCTCTCATCTGTTTCTTTCTTGCTAGGAATTTTCTAGTACTTAAATTAAAACCACAGTCCTTTTTAACATGTTTACCTATAAACCTGTACAATTTACACCCATCTGCCCCAGATACAACTGATTTCTCAAGGAAGTTGATTTTTGCCATAGCAACTTCCAATGACTACTTCATAGAATATAAATCTTGTATCAGCAAACACCCTGAAATCTAGCTTACTTCTTTTCTGTATCATTGACAAAAGCTAATGGGAATATTTAGGGATTTGTTTGATTTGCATGCCAAGTATTCATTTCCTTATTATATATATATTAGTCACCTCACACCCATCTCCTTTCTAGGCAGTTATGGGATATTCAGTGGAACAGATCTGTATCTACAGAAGTTCATTACCAGTCTCCCTCTCCTAACACAGCTTTGTAGCTTTTGTTTCTCCCTGGGTAACTCTGTGCACATCAAAACCTAGTATAATACTCCCAATAGTATTCTTGCCAGGCCCCATCTGCATCTTGGTATCTTCCTCCCAAATTAGAAGGCAGAATCTATACTGGTAACCATTTTATCAATTCCCAAGCACCTCTGCAGTAAAATCACTCCACTTCACTTGTCATCCATATTCAAGTATATTTTCCAACAATACTATTGTTGACTGTTGATTCTCCCAAAAACATCGAGAAAACAAAAACAAAAATGCTATTGCTAAGGCAAAACTAAGTTTATTAGACTTGCTAAAGTAAGGTAGACTATTATCTTGACAGTGTTTCAAAATGGGAAATTAGGGCAGAATATTTATAGGGATTAGGGTTGTAGGGCCTTGTGTAAAAGATTTTTAAGGTAGGTTTTTTGAGGTAAGGAACTCATTGGGATTAAGTGGAGTTTATAACACAATAGCTTCAAATTAGGGGTCCCTGTGAGGCAAGAAATTTGAAAGAAGTCTTGATGAGCAAGTTCATAGTCTTGAAAATAAGCTTTATCCTTGGTTTTCCATATTGGTTTTCAGGAACAAATATTTTTTAAACAGCAACTAAATTATTTATTGGTGCCAGCATTATTTAACCTATGGACAAAGCTATATCCAGTTCCATTATTAATATACTAGGCTGGTTTCAGTTCTCAGTATGTATATTCCCAAGGCCATTTTAATGTCTATTCATTTTTCTTTGTGTTCTTTTCTTTATGTACATTCAATAAATGCCAATCCTCGTAACTAGGTTCTATGAATGCGACTGTCTTATTCACAGTTTAATATGCAGAAAACAGAGTTTGTATGGTATATGGTAAGTGTTCATTTCAAAATTGGCTGAGTAAGTGAAACAATCATAATACCTGAAATTTACAGAAGATATTTTATTTACTAGTTGCAAAGTGAATGGTATAAACATCAAATTTAAAAAATGTGTGCTAGAAAGAATTGTAAAATTTACTTAAGTAAGTTAGGGAGATAGGGACCCTAGTTTGGTGTGTGGGTGTGACAAACAAATGGACTGGAGCACATCTGATTGAGAGTGGGGAATATTCGAGACTGATTTCCTGAGAGAATGAAATACTTGAGCTGCAATTTGAAATATAAAGTGGAAATTACTGAGGCAATGGGAAGAATACATGGCAGGGAAAAGGACATTATATGTTCTTTTGTTGTAGGTCGAATCATAGCATGTTTGACAGATCACATACACCCACTGTTACTGGAAATAGAGAGCAAGGGAGTGATTTTTAAATGATGTTAAAGAGGTGGGTTGGGTCGTGGTCAAATGGTAGAAGGTTTTCCTTTTGGTTTTTGCTTGTTTGAGTAAAGTTGATACACAATTTCTGTGTACAACATAGTATAGTATTCAACAACTCTACACATTATGCTATGCTCGCCACAAGTGTAGCTGCCATCTGTCACCATAGGACCTGTTAAAATACCATTGACTGTATTCCCTATGCTGTACCTTTTATTCCCATGATTCATTCATTCCATCAAGCCTGTATCTCCCACTCCCTTTCACCCATTCCCCCCATCCTTCCACCCTCCTTTGTCTCCACGTTTTCACCAATATTTGTTATTTCTTGTCTTTTGATTCTGGCCATTCCGACAGGTGTAATATGATATCTCAATGTGGTTTTGATCTGCATTTCCCTGATGGTAAGTGATGCTGAGTATCTTTCCATGTGTCTGTTGGCCATCTCTGTCTTCTTTGGAAAATTTCTATGCAGGTCCCTGCCTATTTATAATTGGATTGTGTGTGTGTGTGTGTGTGTGTGTGTGTGTGTGTGTGTGTGTGTGTGTGTTAAGTTGTATAAGTTCTTTATATGCTTGGATATTAAGTCCTCATTGGACTTATCATTTGGAAATACCTCTTCCGTTCTCAAAGTTACCTTTGTATTTTGTTGATGGTTTCCTTTACTGTGTAAAAGCTTTTTATTTTTATGTGGTTCCAATAATTTATTTTTGCTTTGTTTCCCTTGCCTCAGGAGAGATATGTAGAAAAATGTTGCTAAGGCCTATGTCAAAGAAATTACTGCCTATGTTCTCTTCTACTAATTTTATGGTTTCAAACAGGTCTCACGTTTACTTCTTTCATCCATTTTGAGTCTAATTTTGGGTATGGTGTAAGAAAGTGGTCCAATTTCATTCTTTTGTATGTAGCTGTCCAGTTTTCCCAGCGCCTTATTGAAGAGACTGTCTTTATCTCATTAGATATTTTTGTATCCTTTGTCATAGAATAATTGACTGCATTAGCATGGATTGATTTCTGGGCCCTCTATTCTGTTCAACTGATCTATGAGTCTGGTGTGTGTGTGTGTGTGTGTGTGTGTGTGTGTGTGTGTGTGCACAATTACCATACAGTCTTGATTACTATAGCTTTGTAGTATATCTTGAAATGTGGAATTGTGATACCTCCAGGTTTATTCTTCTTTCTCAAGATTGCTTTGGCTATTTGGGTCTTTTTATACCATGCAAGATTTTGTAGATCAAGTTAAAGAATTATTAGCCTTTATCCTAAAAGCAATGTGAAACCATTGATATGCTATAAGTAAGAAAGTGATGGTCATTTGAGTTTTAAAAAACATACTCCGGCTGCTATATGAAGAATAAGTGGATCAACTTTCAATATAGGGAAACCACTTGGAGCCAATGAGGTGATCAAGATCATCCATCTAACAAATGGATTTGGGTGGTTTCAACACTCACGGAGAGAAGTACAGGAATTTGAGAATATTTGAGGGGTAGATAGGTAGGAATTTCATCAGTATGGGGTATGGGGGGAAAGAGACATCAAGGATTTGTGGAACTGTATGATTGGTGGCATCATTATGTGAGAATAAAGACACCAGGTCGATATTCGTGTTGGGGTAACTCAAGTTAGTCTTGTTCATGTTACATCTGGAGAGATTTTAGAAACATGCAAGTAGAGATAACAAAGAAGTGGTTTGTTTTATGTAATTGGAGATGCCACTAGAGTCTGGTCAGGGGATATGTCTTTGTCAGTAATGACACTGTACAAAAGACGATTAATGTAAATAAAATCACCTAGGTAAAATAAATATTAAAAGAGCCTTATAGAACTTCCAATTTTAAGGACCCAGACAAGCTTGAGCCAGCAAGACAGGCATAGAGGGAGGTCCATAAACGTAGAGATAAAATAAGGAGAACATTATGCCCTGAAAGACGGTGAGAAAAAAAAAAAATGAGAAGTTCATATTATGAAAGGTTGATCAAGTGAGAACCTAAAATGCCATTAAGTTAGAAATGTAGAAGTCACTGATGACCTCTGCTTTGTTTTTTAATAAACCTACCTTACATTTAATCATCATTGAAAAAGTAAAATGAAATATAGAGTCTGAGGGAAAGTCTACTCCAAGTCACATCTGACAAAAATACCACAATATAGAAAATGAAATCATAGAAGATAATGATATAAACCAAAGTGTTATGAGAGCCAGGTACTGGTTTGACCATATAAGACAAGATTTATAGTTTTAGACTTCTGGCTATTAAATGTGAACCTCAAGTACGTCATTTTTGTATTCACTTCATGTATTATAAATATGTTTTTTATCTCTGTGAATAAACAGTCCAAAATAATACAGGTTGGGTTTTCTATTTTTTGCAGTTGCTTTAAATAATTTTATTTAAAATGTGCTGAACCATAATTGTTAGGGATGTTAATTTTTGAAGTTGCAAAGATGGAGATTTTTTCAAACGAGCATATTTTATGGCAACTGGATTAATATAATATCAAAGTGAGCCTCAGAGGGGAATTTATAGGACTGAGTGCATATATTAGAAAAGAGGAAAGACTTATTTATTTATTTTTATTTGAGAGAGAGAGAGTGGGAGGAGGGGCGGAAGGAGAGGAAGAGAGAATTTCTAGCAGATTCTGCACTGAGACCAGAGTCCGACACAGGGCTCAATCTCATAACCCTGAGATCATGGGTTGAGCCAAAATTAGGAGTCAGTGCTGAACTGACTGAGCCACCCAGGCACCCATAGAAGAAACATCAGTAATCTAAGATTCTCTCTTAGGACACTACAAAAAGGTGAGCAAATCAAATCCAAAGGAAGCAAAGAAATAAAAATGGAGAAAAAAATAAAGAAGTAATAAAAATTAGAGCAGAAATCAATGAAATTGAAAACAGGAAATCACTGGAGTCAAGCTAAGAAAAAAGTGAGAATTACCAATAACAGAAGTGAAAGGCAGGACATCACTGCATATTGCATGGACATTAAAAAAAAAAGAATATGGCTAATAGCTCTGTGCCCACAAATGTAACGTACATGAAATTGACCAATTCCTTGAAAGACACAACCTGCCAAAACGTATATAAGAATGAAGAGACTACCTGAATAGTCCTATTAATGAAATTAAATCAATAATTAGTAAAGTAACCTTTTATTGATTGATTGACTGATTTTAAATTTTATTTATTTATTTGTCAGAGAGAGAGAGCACGTGTGAGTGCGCACAAGCAGGGGGAGCAGCAGGCAGAAGGAGAAGCAGGTTCTTCCGCTGAACAAGGAGCCCCACACAGGACTCTATCCCAGGACCCTGAGCTCATGACCTGAGCCCAATGAAGGCAGATGCTTAACTGACTGAGCCACCCAGGCGTCCCAAAGTAAACTTTTAAAGCAGAAAGCCCGTCCTCAAAGGGTTCACTGGTGAATTCTACCATTTAGGAAAGAAATTTTACCAATTCTCTACAGGCTCTTACAGAAGGAGAGAGGATACGGAGTGCCTGGGTGGCTCAGTCATTAAGCATCTGCCTTCGGCTCAGGGTGTGATCCTGGTGTTCTGGGATTGAGCCCCACATCGGGCTCCTCTGCTGGGAGCCTGTTTCTTCCTCTCCCACTCCCCCTGCTTGTGTTCCCTCTCTCGCTGGCTGTCTCTCTCTGTCAAATAAATAAATAAAAATCTTAAAAAAAAAAAAAAAGAAGCAGAGAGGATACTTTCTACCTCATTCTGTACCCAACATTACTCTAATCTCAAGTTCTCACACTGGTGATCAGAGAAAAATTCCCTCAGGCTGAGAGGCAGAGGGAGAAGAATAACCATTTTGAAATACATCAGAACATTTTATTCATCAGAGCATTTTCTTCTTCTTAACAAAGCTACCCCTGAAGATAAAGTATTTTATAACACAAAACCTACACATGAAAATTTATAACAGCTTTACTCATAAAAGGTGAATGGATGAATAAATGTAATATTTTTCAGTGCTAAAAACAAAGGAACTATTATGCTATCTAAAGACATGCAGGAACCTCAAATGTCTTATTGCTAAGTGAGAGAAGCCATACGCTGTACGATTGCAAGATTATGACATTCTCGAACAGGCAAAACTATGAAGATAGTAAAAAAGATCAATGACTGCCAGAGGTGGGGGCCAGCAAGGAAAGACAGAGCACAGAAAACTTTTTTGGGCACTGAAACTAACCTATAGGATACCATAATGATGGATACATGTACCATTATATATTTGTCAAAACCCATAGAATGTGCAATACCCAGAATAAACCTTATTGTAATATGGACTTTGTTTGTAATAAATACAGCATTCTAGTGTGTTCTGTTGACCAAACAGGAGATTGTTTCTACATGGAGAATTCTCTATTCTGTACACTTACTTTTGTTGTAAACCTAAAACTGTTCTAAACAGGAACTCTATTGTTAACGAAATTATATTCATTAAAATACACATTTAAATCATGCATATTTATCTTATAGTCCTACTGTTAAAACCCAACAAATTACTTAACTCAATATTTCCCAAGTGTATTTTACTGCTAGACTCATTTTTATATAACTTTTCTTTAATATTCATTGGGACTAGGGCGCCAATATAATGTTTACTATGAAATATTGGATTTGAATATAATAGTAGCAAATATATGGAAATCCTCTACATAGTATTTTGCTCCCCATATATATCTTAAATGTCATGTTTTTTTGTGATTAGACAGTGGATATAAAACACTTTTTAAACATAAAAAATAAGAAATTGACATACCTAAAGTAACAGCAATAAATCAAAAGTTAATGCACTATTTCCTGACTCACAGTGGCAAGTCAATTTTATTATAAAAAGAAGCATCTACAGTTCTCCCATGGAGATAGACATTTGATTTGTGCTTTTCTCTAATCCAGCCCAACACACAGGCACACACACACAGACTACAATTACCATACTGAGTACGAGGGGTGGGGCAGCTGATCTCTATCTCAGACCTTTGTCAGAACCCTATTGCGCTTCTCTGGTGGACCTGCCTGATTTTATAGACACTCGCTTTCTCTCCATAACTGTGGGCTCACATATGCCTACTTTTTTTTTGACTTGACCTCTTGCCACTCACTTTCAACTTGGTTTGAATCCTTGGCACTTAAATTGCTCTGTTTGGTCTTTGTTTTGTATTTCTTCCCACTCTATTTGGAAATCTTGCAGATGACCTCAGACAGTGAACTTGGATTTTACGCCCTGTTTGCTCCTTTCCTGTTGCCACGAAGTCATTAGACTTAAAGCACGTCATCTCTCTCTGGAGTTACAATATCTGTGCTTTCTAACCTCCTGGGTTTGGGTCTGTGCCTGCCAGACATTCACTGTCTTCGAGGTCCTTCCAGTTGGACTCCTGATCTTGACTTTCATTGGTTGCCCCAGCTGGCTCTGGGACAGTTTCCAATACTTAGCAGACTGAGAGAAGGCCTCCCTTTCCTGTCACAGCTTCTGGTAAGTCAAATATAAAACTTCCTGCGGACCCACAGAGCCTATCTTCAGTGCAGTGCAGTCCTATTTTCAAATGGCACTTTCTAGAGAAGGTGAGGTCTTCCCTCAACATCTGTTTAAACATCACACGCACTATTCCTTTTCCTTGCTTTATTTTTTTTCTCTATAACATTACAACCTTCTATCATACTATCTACTATACTTATTTTACATATTGTCTGTCTCCTACACTGGGGCATAAGCTCCATGAATGCAGGGCTTTTTCCTAACAATTTATCATAAATAAATGGGTTAAAAAAATGAATGTGAGTGAACACTGATGGGGCAAATTGGGGGGTAAGAATGCTTCAATCAACAAATTCCATTGTGGAAAGGCACAAAATTTTTACCCATCAACACTGGCCCATCGTGATACTCCCTTTAATCTTAGAAGGGAATTTACACTCTGGGCATTCTTGTCTGCTGTAATCTCATTGAGAATTTTCTAGCAGAGAAATCAAAGTTTAGTTAACCTTACTGACATAATCTTAAAAATAAAGTGAATTTTTTCCCTTAATGTGCAGATCCCAATGAAGTTATTGACAATTAAAGAGATGGTTTAATCTCTTTTCATTATTTATAAGAAAAAATTACATTGCTCAGTGATTCCAAACCCTAAGTCCCTTGAAAACGGCAATCTTTCACCATTCCTTTATTTTTATGCCTTTTGTAACTATGTGTTTTATTCTCACTGAAAATTTCAAGTTTGGAATCTCCCAGTTGAAAGGAGTGGTCATTTCTGCTCCTATTATATGCCATCTGGATTGTTTTCACTTTTTGACTATTACAAATAAAGCTCTATGACATTCATGTCCAGGTGTTTGTGTAAACATAAGTTTTCAATACTTTGGGATAAATGTGAACAGTGAAATTGCCAGATAATACAGTAATTGCATGATAATACGGTAATTGCATGTTCAGTATATATATATATATACTTTCTGCCAGCAATGTATGAATGATCCAGTTTCTCTGCAATGTCACCAACATTTGGTGTTGTCACTACTTCTTATTTTACTCTTTGTGGTAGGTGTGTAGAGATATATCTCACTGTGGCTTTAATTTGCATTTGACAAATGGATAATGAAGTTGAATATAATTTTTTGTATTATTTGTCATCTCTATATGCTCCTTAGTGAAACGAAAAGTTTGTGAGGTTTGAAAATATTTTCTCCCAGTAACTTGTCTTATGATGCTTTTAAAAGGGTCTCTTGCAAAGCAAAAATGTTTAATTCTGACCAAGCCCAATTTATCAAAATTTCCTTTTATGCATTATGCTTTTTGTATAATGTGTAAGAACTCTTCACCCAACTTTATATCTTGAAATTTTTCTCACATTTTTTTCTAAAACATTTATAGTTTTGTGTTGTATTTTTAAGTCTCTAGTCCATTTTGAGTTAATTTTTATGTAATATGTGAGATTTAGTTCAAGGTCATTTTTTGTTTTTGGTTTTGTTTTGTTTTTGGTCTATGGATATCTAATTGCAACAGCACCATATGCTAAAAAGGCTCCCTTTCTTCCATTGAATTTCTTTTGAATCTCTGTGAGATTCAGTTGAAAATATTTGTGTGGACCTGTTTCTAGGTTATATGTTCTCTACTGTTAATCTCTGTGTCTGTCCTACCAGTAACAAACAAACTTGATTAACCTAGTTATATAGTTCAGATTTAGTGTCAGAGTGATTCCTACCTTATTCTTCTTCTTCAAGATTGTTTTACCTATCCTAGTACTTATGCATTTCTATGTACATACTGGAAGAAGCTTGTCTTTGTCTACAAGAATATTTGCTCAGATGTTAACAGAAATTACATTCACCCATTATATCAATTTGAACAGAATTGATATCTTTAGTATATTTAGTCTTCCAATACATGAACACAGTATATCTATGTATTTAGATCTTGATTTCCATCATTAGTATTTCATACTTATCAACATATAGATCTGTACATGTTTTGTTAACTTTATGTCTTTTTCTTAGTAGCAATTTTAAGTGATGCTGTGTTTTTATTTCCACAGGTTCGTTGTTAGCATATGCAATTTTGGTGGGTTTTTTGTTTGTTTGTTTGGTTGGTTGGTTTTTTTGCATTGATCTTCTATTTGTCAACTTGTTGAATTCATTTATTGTTTTTTGTGGTTTTGTCCTAAATCCCTAAGATTTTCTATGTATATATCATATCATCTGCAAATAGGGAAAATTTTGTTTCTTTCTTTTTAATCCATAGGAGTTTTCCTTTCTTTTTCTTGCCTTAACGGCATTACTACAACTTCCAGTATCATATTAAATAGAATGGTGAGAACAGACTTCAGTGCCTTGTTGCTGATCTTTGGGAAATTAGTTTTTCACCATTAATCCGATGTTAACTGTAGGGTTGTTATAGATGATTTAAGTCAAATTGAAGTAGTTCCTCTGTTCTTTAACTTGCTGAGAGTTTTTTATTTTCTTATGAAATGAAATGTTAAATTTTGTTAAATGCCACTTCGGTATCAATTGATATGATTATATTATTTTCTTCATCTTGTTGATATGGTGAATTGCATTATTTATATCATCTTGGCTCTTGGCTGAGCCTTAGTAGTTTGTGTTGTTTTAGGTAGTTGACAAATTTGTAAGCATGTAATTATTCATACTGTTACCTTATAGTTCTTTTAATGTTGTGAAATCCATTTCATTCCTCATACTGGTGATTTGTGTCATCTTTCTTTTTATCTTAACAGTTTGGATAGACGTATACAAATTTTACTGATTTTTTTTTTCAAAGAACTAATTTCTGGTTCTACATATTTTTATTTATTGTTTTCCTGTTTTCAATTTTATTGATTTCTGTTCTTATTTATATTATTATTATCCTTCCTTCTGCTTACTTTGGGTTCATTTTGGTTTTGTTTTTCTAATTTTGTGTCACAGGAATTTAGATGATCAATTAGAAAGTTTTCTTCTTTTCTAATATAAACACTCAGTGCCATAAATTTTCCTCTTAGTACTGCTTTAGTTGCATCCACAAATTTTGATAGACAATATTTTTATTTCATTTCATATATATAGATATACAGATACAGATATCGATATCTATATATCCTAGTGGGACTTATTCTTTGATTTATAGGTTATTTAGAAGCATGTTGTTTAAATCTCAGGTGTTTAGAATTTTTATGTTATTTATTTTTACTGTTATATTTTCTTGTTTTCTTTCTATTATTGATTTCTAGTTTGGTTCCATTTTAGTCAGAGAACACAGTCAACATTTCGATTTTT
This sequence comes from Ursus arctos, assembly GCF_023065955.2. NCBI lineage: Eukaryota > Metazoa > Chordata > Mammalia > Carnivora > Ursidae > Ursus > Ursus arctos. The sequence continues at coordinate 19,138,386 of NW_026622775.1, forward strand.
CCAAATGTGTTGAAATATGTATTATGAACCATTATGTATTTTGCATTGGGGGGGTGAAGAGTTCTATAAATGTTAATTCAATTCTTTCAGTTGATGTTTTACTCAGTTATTCAATATCTTTGCTAGTTTTCTTTCTAATAGGATAATTAAATATGGGGTACTGAGATCCCCAGTATTATTGTTGATTTATCTATTTCCCCTTTTAATTCTATCACATTTTAAAATTATTATTCATGCATTTTGAAGCTCTTTTTTGTACATACACATATGGAATCACTGTGGTATTTTGGTGAACTGAGCCTATTATCATTATTTAATATTCCTCTGTCCCTAGTAATTATCTTTGATCTGTAGTCTACTTTAAGTGATATTTAAAACCATTCCTGCTTATTTTTTGATTGATGTTAGCATGTTATACATTTTTCTATCTTTTTACATTAGTTGTGTCATTGTGTTTAAATTGAGTTTCTTGTAATTAGCATATAGTTGAGTTTTTTTAAAAAAATGCATTGTGTACATTTCTGTTTTATAGGTGATGTATTTAGATAATTTAAAGTACTCACTGATATGTTAAAGCTTATATCTCCGCCATTTTATTATTTATTGTCTGTGTGTTTCCTGTTTCTCATCCCACTGCTTCTCTTTTCTTGTCTTCATATGGATTACTTCAATATTCTTTTTTTTTAAATTCTATATTGCTTTATTCTTAGACTTTTTGAGTGTACCACTTTGTATAGTTTTTAAGTGATTACTTGGTAGCTTGAGAAAACAGGGAAAGATACTGACTGGCTTTTATTGTGATTAAGGACTGGCTTTGGGATGAAGGTTTCTATCTGTGGTTCAGGCTTCTAGTTTGAAATTCCCAAAGAATGTAGCACCTGTGCTTTGATTAGCTTCCCCAGATGTGCAGAAGGAGAGGGCTGGGGTTTAAACATTGTTAGCTAACAAACATCAAAAATAGATTCAGATTCTTTATTACATTCACCCCTAACATTTGATGACTGAAATGTACCACTTTTTTTGAAGTTACTTCATTAAGCCATTTTAGCACATATTTGTATCCCAAGGCTGGTGAGGAATGTGAAAGAAGGAAGGAAATATGGAAGATGAATTTTCTGTAGAATGTCTTGCTCAAGAGCCCAGGTTTATGTATTTTGTGAAGTAAAATATGTGCTTGGTCAGTATCAATAATGTCTGGAACTCTGAAGGGAGCATGTAGTGTCTTGGTGGAGCCCTGTATTTTGACTTTAGTATGTGCAGAGAGATGCACGACCTAGACTTATATTTTGGGTTTCTGTGAGACAAGTGTCCATAGTTCTCTATCCCAAAGGAAACAATCTTGGATACGAAATTGTTTTTGATGTCACTGACTGGACCAGATGGTAAGATCAGTGGAAATCTCCTAAAAGCCTTTAAGAATGTGCCAGCGGGGCTAATTGTTTGCCAGGGCATCCAGTATTAAGAATGCTTCCTAAATTTAGACCAACTGTCCTTACTATTGGGTCTTGTCCTTGATTAGGGACATCCTGATTAAGGGATGAAAACTAGGAGCTCTCCAGCAAGCTCCATCATATGTTATGGATATCATCTATGGTCTACTAACTCCTTTTTCTATTCACCCACTTGATCCCAAACAGTTCTTAAGGTATCCAAGAGCTCTGGGACAGGGATGACCTATTCTAGTAGAGTAGCATCTGATAAGGCACTGAAGACAATGGAGACCACCCACTCCTAAGGTAAGGTACACGAGAGGGCTCATATTTAAGTCTATTCTGTAGATACTATTTTTATTTTAGCAAGTAGGCATTGATGGCTATGCAAAGCTTGCAGAGTGCATCATTCATTGCATAGGACAGAATGAACCATTTGATACATAGTGTAATGGGTTTAGAGTATGCCAGAGCCTATGTTTCCGGGTGAGTCCAGTCAGTATGCACGCAGCATTTGTCTCATAAATGCTATGATAAATGGGACTAAAGAGAGCAGTGTCTTGCACCAGAATTCCCTGAGCAACTCATGGCCATCATGGGTACTGAAACTCTAGGAGGCATGAGAGGAAGTTGCAAAAGCCTCTATAGTAAAGGACTCTCCAGTGGACACTAATGGGATTGCCATTTTTATTATAATTTGGACAGATTCTAGAGATTTTTGTTGTAGGAAATCTTATTCAATGTGGTCTGATCTGTAAAGGCCTAAATGAGCTAAAGTACATTTTTTTAAAAGATTTTTTTTACTTCTTTACTTGTCAGAGAGAGAGTGAGCAATCACAGGAAGGGTGAGCTGCAAGCAGAAGCAGCAGCAGGCTGCCTGCTGAGCAAGAAGCCTGATGCGGAACTCGATCTCAGGACCGCGGGATCATGACCTAAGCCTAAGGCAGACGTTTAACCGACTGAGCCACTCACGCATTTCTTAAGTACATTTGTTAAATGAAAAATATGTTGCTACCAGAATCCAAAAAGACATTAAAAATATAGAGTTTGTCTGAACATTGTGGATGCTGAAAGGGTAAATAGCCATTTCTTGACAGTGTCAGAGATACAGCAGCCCTTGGCATACCAAGAAATTCAGATACAAACAAAGCTGGTGAGGCTTCTATTATGTGTGGGGTAATGGCCCATCCCTTTTTGTGAGCTTCTTGCTAGTGTTTGTATATACTGAATGAGTAGATCAAATAAAGCTCCTTGGAGGAGGATATATTCAATGAAATATCATACGTGTGTTCTGGATACAGTTGGATGTGGTTAAGGAACTGACTGCAAAGACAGTTTGTAAAGGCAGGGCTCCTGCCTGCCTCACAAGGGAGGTAGTTGTATAGGCTGTGAGGGCTGTTGAGAGATGTTATGAGTCAGACTGCTTATTATAGGGTCCATTTACTCTTCCCACTTTAAATATAATTGTCTCAATTTCCTCTACATATAATGAATGACAGAATGGAAGTTGTAATTTTTGCTATAATCACCAAAAACAAGAGACTCACAAGAGGTATGTGCTATTATATTACCCATATTTTCACCCATTCTCTTTCTCTTCATTCTTTTCTAAAGTTCTGGTATTTCTTCCGTTATACTCTTATTTTTTTGGTGAGCTTCAGTTAACTATTATTTAATAGTAGGTCTGTAAGTGGTGAATTTCTTAATTCCTTAATTTGAGATATCCTCATTTTACCTTCAGTCGTAAACGACTTTTCATTGAATATAGAATTCACAGTGGAAAATTACTTTTCAGGACTTGAAAAAATATTTTTCCACTTCCTTCTGACCTCCATGATTTTTAATGAGAAATTCATTTTCATTTGCTGTGCTCTTTTTGTAGTAATACATTGTTTCTCCTTAACTACTTTTGAGATTTTGTCTTTAGTTTTCAGAAATCTAATTATAATATGCTTTGGTGTGAAGTTGTTTGTATTTATTCTACTTGAAGTTCACTTCTGGAATATATGTTTCTATCTTTTACCAAATTTGGGAAATCTTCAGCCATTATTACTTTGAATAGCTTTCAACCCTACATTCTTGTTCTCTACCTTTTGGAACTCCAAAGACACAAATACTACATCTTTCTTTATTTTCCCACTGGTCCCTAAGTCTGTTTTTTGTGTCTTCTCTATTTTTGAATTGAATACATTTTATTGATCACTCCTCACCTTTACGGATTTCACTGTACTACTGATCTCTTCCAATGAGTTTTTAATTTAGTTATTGTGTTTTTTGGTTCAATATTTTCATTTGGTTTATTTTTGTAAATTCTATTTTTCTACTGGTAATAAATTCATAATTACTTACTGAATCTATTTAAGATCGCAGCTTTAAAATCTTTGTCAGATAGTTCAATATTTGATTCAATGAGGTATTGGTGTCACTTGTCTTTTGTCATTTTGTGATTTTCTTGGTTCTTGGTATGGCAAGATATTTTTAATTGTATCATGTACAACTCAAAGATTATGTTACAAGATGTTTGGTCCTATTTAAAGTTTTCATTTTAGCTGGCAGTTGCCATGTTTAGATTTAGCATGTCCCTCCTGGCACCCTCTCTGGCTTTACTGATATAACCTCTAGGAACTGATCAGATCCAGCACTACCAGCAGGTATGAAGTGGGGCATGAATCAGCCACTCTAGGTTTATTGTTGCCACTGCTGTAGATAAATCGGGCCACACTGTTGGTTGGCGTGTGGTGAGAGATGGGTTTCCTAATTGGGATCTGTTGGTGGCAAGGGCACAACCAGATTGCCCCACTGTGGCCAGCAGATCTGAGGTAGACTCAGTCATTGGCTTTTGAAAATCAAGTTGTTATCCTTCAAGGACCAATTACTCTCAAAAGATTTCAATCGTCTAATAAATTTAGCTACTATCATATCTATAATTTCATAATTTTTTGTTCGAAGTTTTGATATGATATTTTATATGAGATATTTGTGCTTATACATGTCTTCCTGACAGAAATAATAGATAGCCAATAGGTAATTTTGAAATGAATAACTCCAGATGGTAATATTGATTGCAGAACTAGTCTTTCCTTGTGCCTTTTGTTCAACCACTGCCATTAGTATTATGTGGTAGATTGAAATATCTCTCCAATTACTGAGCTGTGAAAATTCTGAACTATTTTAAGCCAGAGTTTCTGTTCTAAAGCCTTATATCAAACTGTCTACAATAAAATTTCCTCATTTATGAAAAAAGGGTGGTATTAATAAAATCCTTCTTTTCAAAGGTTCAAGTTAACATTTTAGAAACCTTAAGACACTAACATGAAAGCTTCTATATAAATAATAAATCTATGGTCTTGCTTTCCTTTATGTTTATTTTCTATTCTGAGAGCAGGATTAATTTTTTTTTATACACAAAAACATATGTACCATATTTCTCTTTCCTGCAGTTCTGAGTTTTGGTACTTTTCATGACATGAATATACTAAATTTGAAGAAATGCATTTTTGTAAAAATAATTCCCAAATGGGTACATGTCTCATCTTTCTCCTCTAAAGAAATGACTCTGTCATATTTATTTTGCATTTCTTTTGTTGTTCAACAGAAAAATCAAGCATATATTTATCAAAATATAGCTATTAATTAGATCCAGTTCACTTTGTATCTCTGAGTCCTAAATAATGAAAGAAACTCCACAAATTTTCTCAGTTTTCTCTCATAACATTTTTCATTATATTTCATTAACTATGGATAATAATAGAATATGACATGTAATATATGTTCAATGCTATTTTATAACTCATTCATATTATAAGAGATTTCTAAATCTCAAGATTCTCATTTCAATCTTTCAACCTCTTTTCTACATTGCTGAAAATTTCAATCTGATAACCTCCTTTTTTTAATCATGTTACCATCTATTATCATCTACAGAATTCTTCAAACAAAAATGTCTGCAGAATGGAACTCATCCTCATTTGCCACTCCTTTTCTTCCTATGCACTAAGTCAAGCACACATGTTCTTTTTTCACTGTAATCATTATGGGATAATAAAAAGGAATGAAGCATGTAACAAAAATTACAGTTTTAAAGAAGTTATAGATAAATAAAAAAGTAAATAAATAAAAAAGGAAAAAGAATAAAAATAAAGAAGTTATATAGTAGTGTTGACTTCCTAAATTTTCTTCTTGTGAGGCAACAAGAACAATTCTCTGAAATTGATCCAGGGGCTTTATTTTAGGTAACCTACACAATGTGCTATCTAGAACAAGAGTCTCCCTCCCTTCTCTTAATGGAAGGATTTGCATTTGAAATTATCTTTACTTAAATTTTTGGTGTCCTTTCTCAGCTGGTGGAATTGTACTGGACCCTTCTTCTTTATGGGGCACCTAAGTCCCCAAATAATGGCAAATTGACTTTTCATACCATGCCTGTCAAAATCTCGAATCTGCCTGGCATCTCACTGATCATCCATAAATAAGGCTATTTTAAGTTTCACTATATTAGGGGGTGATCAAGGTTGTTTTTGGTGGTGGGTCCTCTTCCCTAGAACTTAAACCTGCTGACTTTTTATGAAATCACCTGTGTGTTTTTCGGTGATGATGAGAATTTGGGACTTCCATGCCTTCTCTTAATAATTCTGTCTAATTATGTTTCCCCAACAAATATCATATTTTTTCCATGTTGTGTAACATTATGTCATTCTCTGTAATCTCTGTTATATAATAAATATCAGCCATATAATGTCTACAACTAGTTTTCTCACATCCTTAAGCATTTTTTGAGCAAACAAAACAAAACTCTGTATGCCGGATACTAAACTATTAAGAAAAACATTACATTTTTTTTTCCATTTTTATGTATCACTTAGGCTGTATTCTCACTCATTTAAATTTCTACCTTTTAACTGACTTTTCTCTGATGTAGCATAACTGAATGAAGCGTAGCATATTTAACATTTTAAAGGTTAGTGTTATGATATTCTATTAAATTTTTTCTTAAACATATTGTCCTTAAATTGAACACCAAGCAGGAACAGTAATATCTTTAAGAAATAGTCATTCCATATAAATTTTATCCACATTAATTTGATTATAATAGAAACTTCCACATGTTTGTTAAAACTTAGGAAGTGTAGGGACTTTCAGGGAAGATGGCAGAGTAGGAGGATCCTAAACTCACCTCATCCCAGGGATACACTGAGATAATACCCCTGTTAGCGTAAATGCCCTAGAAAATGACCCAAAGACTGGCAGAACAGATTCTCCACAGCTAAATGTAGAGAAGAGAGAAGAGACCACACCAAAGACAGTAGGAATGGCAGAAATGCAGTCAGGAGCCAAACTGGCCCACGGGACTGTCCCCAGGAGGGGACTTTAAGACCCCACTTACATCAGTGGAAATATCATCCAAACAGAAAACCAAAGAGTGGCCTTGAATCATACATTGGACCAGGTAGATCTAACAAGACATATTCAGAAGATTCTACCCAAAAACAACAGAATATACCTTCTTTTCAAGTGCACATAGAACATTGTGAAGAATAGACTGCGTTAGTTCAAAAAACAACTTTCAACAAATTCAAAAAGATTGTAGTCCTATCACGCATCTTTTCAGATCACAATGTTATGAAACTAGAAATCAATCACAAGGACAAAATCTAGAAAGAACACATGGAGGTTAAATTACATGGTATTAAACAATGAATGGGTCAACTAAGAAATCAAAAATGAAATAAAAAAATACAGGGAGACAAATGAAAATGAAAATACAATGGTCCCAAATCTTTGGGATGCAGCGAAGCTTTCCAAGAAGGAAGTTTATAGCAATTCAGGCCTAAGTCAGGAAGCAAGAAAAATCTAAAATAACCCAACTTACACCTAAAGGAGCTAAAAAAAGAATAACAAAACCCCAAACCAGTAGAAGGAAGGAAATAATAAAGATTAGACCAGAAATAGACGAAAAACTAAAAAAATGAACAAACTAAATAAAAACAATAAAATAAAAACCAGGAGCTATTTCTTTGAAAAGATCAATAAAACTGATAAACCCTTAGCCAGACACATTTAAAAAAGTGGGGGGGACCTTGAATAAACAAGATCAGAAATGAAAGAGGAGAAATAACAACACACAGAAATATTGAGAATTACAAGAGATTATTATGTAAAGTTATATGCCAATAAATGGGACAACCTAGAAGAAATGAATAAATTTCTAGAAACTGATAACCTCCCAAAACTGAATCAGGAAGAAATAGAAAATTTGACAGACCAGCGGCCAGCAATGACATTGAATCAGTAATCAAAAACTCCCAACAAACAAAAGTCCAGGACTAGCTGGCTTCACAGATGAATTCTACCAAACATTTAAAGAAGAGTTAATACCTATTGTTCTCAAACAATTTAAAAAAAAAAACAGAAGAGGAGGGAAAGCTTACAAATTCATTTTATGAGGCCAACATTACCATGATACCAAAACCAGATAAAGACAGGACAAAAAAAAAAAAAAAAAAAAAAAGCACTACAACCAATATCTCTGATGAACACAGATGCAAAATCCTCAGCAACATATTAGCAAACCAAATCCAATAATACCTTTAAAAAAATAATTTGCCACAATCAAGTGGGATTTATTCCTGGAGTGCAAATGCAGTTCAATATTCATAAGTCAATTAATGTGATACATCACATCAATAAGAGAAAGGATAAAAAAAGAGAAAGGATAAAAAAACCATGATCATCTCAATAGATTCAGAAAAAAGCATCTGACAAAGTACAACATCTATTAATTATAAAAATCTTCAACAAAGTAGGGTTAGAGGGAACATATCTCAACATAATACAGATCATATATGAAAAATCCACAGCTAACATCACACTCAATGGTGAAAAACTGAGAGCTTTTTACCTAAGATCAGGAAAAAGACAAGGATGTCCACTCTCACCACTTTTATTCAACATAGTAGTGGAAGTCGTAGCCACAGCAATCAAAAAAGAAAAAGAAATAAAACACATCCAGATTGGTAAGGAAGAAGTAAAACTTTCACTGCGTGCTGATGACATGACACTATACATAGAAAACCCTGAAGACTTCACCAAAAAACTACTAGAACTGATAAAGAATTCAATAAGTTCACAGGATACAAAATCAATATACAGAAATCCACTGCATGTCTATACACTATAATGAAGAAGCAGAAAAAGAAATTAAGAAAACAATCGCATTTATAATTAAACCAAAAACAATAAAATATACCTAGGGATAAACTTGACCAAGGAGGTGAAAAACCTGTACTCTGAAAACATTGATGAAAGAAAGTGAAGATGGCACAAATAAATGGAAATATACTCCATGCTCATGGATTGGGAGAACAAATAATGTTAAAATGCCCATGCTAGCCAAAACAGTCTACAGATTAAATGTAATACCTATCAAAACACCAAGAGTGCTTTTCACAGGACTGTGACAAAGAATCCTAAAATTTATATGGAACCACAAAAGACTCCAAATAGCCAAAGCAATCTAGAAAAAGAACAACAAAACTGGAGGTGTCACAATCCCGGAGTCAAGATATACTACGAAGCTGCAGTAATCATAACAGTATGGTACTGGCACGGAAAACATATTCATAGATCAATGGAACAGAACAGAGTCTAGTAATAAATCCACAATTATATGTTCTTTAATCATCAACAAAGGTAGCAAGAATATAAAATAGCAAAAAGACAGTTTCTTCAACAAATGGGGCTGGGGAAAGTGGATAGCTACAGGCAAAAGAATGAAACTGGACCACTTTCTTACACCACACACAAAAATAAACTCGAAATGGATTAAAGACTTAATCATGAGATCTGAAACCATAAAAACATCTGATTGAGAGTACAGGCAGTAATTTCTCTGACATTGGCCACAGTAACATTTTTCTAGATTTATTTCCTGAGGGAAGGAAAACAAATGCAAAAATAAACTATGAGACTGTATCAAACTAAAAAGCTTCTGCACAGCAAAGGTAACAATCAACAAAACTAAAAGACAACCTACAGAATGAGAAACTATTTGCAAGTGATATACCTGATAAAAGGTTAGTGTCCAAAATGTGTAAGAACTTATATAACTTATTACCCCAAGAAACCCAAATAGTCCAAATAAAAATGAACAGAACATATGAGCAGATATTTCTTCAAAAAAGACAGATGGTATATATACACACACATATATATAATACAAAATACATATACAAATATATATATATACACACACATATATGTTTTAACTGTTTAAACTTTTTTCCATTTATTTCTCTGTATTTGCTTTGAAAGTTACACACTCTATTTCCATTATTTAATTACCTTTGAAACTTTATTATAAATATTTAAATTACCAAAGAAATATTTTACTCTCCTGACCAGTACAGGATTACTAACTGGACTCTGCTTGATTTGTATGGCATCACCACCACTATCCTCATCATCTTCATCATAATCATCATGGCTATTAATCTATGCTGCATACATAGGTTTAGAATTTTATTTGCTCAATATTCCTTAAGCATTTCACATAATCTCCCAAGACCCTTTCCATCTGTCCTGAAGTATATTCTCTAAAAATTCCTTTAGTATACATTTCTAGGGAATAAACCTTCAGTTTGTGCTTATTTTTAATAATTTCTCTTCCTCCTTCCTGTCCTTGAAAGATACATTTTTGAGATCAAAATTCTACATTTGAAGTTACTGTCTATCAGTACTTTGAAGAAATTATTCCATAGTTTTGCAGTTGAGATTTTTTCTTTTATTATTATTATAATTGCTGCTCCTACTGCTGCTGTTATTGTTGTTATTATTATTATTATTATTATTATTATTATTATTATTAACTGTAGGGAGGTAGGGGCTAGATAATCTGTCAATTTTCCCTGGCTTCCTTTAGAACATTCTTTTTGTATTTGATTTTCTGCACTTTCACTATGATGTGTCTAGACACAGATTGGCTTTAACCATCTTGCTTTGACTTCTGTGGAACACAGATTTCCAATTTGTTTGAAAATTTTCTCATTGTAATCCTTCAAATATTGTATATTAAAATAATATATTCCAAATACACATGAAATTAGTATTTAAATCAATTCCCCCAGATGATGTAGCATAACTGTTATGAGAACAGTTGTAAAATGCAAATCAACAAGATTATCTGACACAATTCCACAGACAAGTGAAGATCTATGAATCCTTATCTCTCAGTTTAGATCTATAATCCTTTTTATGCCAATATTTTTCTAATGGAATTCCAAATATTTATATAATCATTTATCACTATCTGTTCTTAAGTGTATCTGTATATCTTGATATGTTTCAGGCCAAATTTTTTTAAAGATTTATTTATTTATTAGGGAGAGAGAAGGAGAGCAAGCGTGAGTGGGGGGAGGGGCAGAGGGAGATAGAGAGGAGGGAAGCAGATTCCCTGCTGAGTGCGGAACCCAACATGAGGCTCCATCTCATGACCCTGAGATCATGACGTGAGCTGAAACCAAGAATCTGCTGCACGACTCACCGAGCCCCCCAGGCGTGTATAATAGCATGATTACTAAAGCATCTTAAAATAAAATATTTAATAATATATATTTTCTAAGGATGAAAATAAAACATGATAAACTTAAATATGAAAGTGAATGGAGAAAAAAAAAAGATAGGGAATGGAACAGAAATTAATCCTGTCTGGGGCGCCTGGGTGGCGCAGTCGTTGAAGCGTCTGCTTCGGCTCAGGGCGTGATCCTGGCGTTCCGGGATCGAGTCCCACATCGGGCTCCTCTGCTGGGAGCCTGCTTCTTCCTCTCCCACTCCCCCTGCCTGTATTCCCTCTCTCGCTGGCTGTCTCTATCTCTGCCAAATAAATAAATAAAATCTTTAAAAAAAAAAAAAAAGAAATTAATCCTGTCTGTATTGCTAATAATAGAATTGGAAAGACAAGAAAAGGTCTGAGTTTTTAAATAATAAGACAAAAATGAGAAAACTGTTAATTTCAGGCATGTTCTGTTGCTATTACCTACCAGATATATTTACTTATCTTCATTGATTTTTTAAATTATATGTGTTGAGTAATAAAAATCAAATAAGTAGACACTTTTTCAAAGGTATATTATTTTAAAATATGGGAACTGGCAAAATTTGTTCTCATATATTGATGTTCTTTATGAATAGAAATATTTGGGAATGAATAAGGCAAACATCAACCATGCATACTAAGCAAGACTTAAGTCATTTTCAAAGAAAGCAATAATTACATACAGTTTCCATACACTAACAAGGTATGGCAATCTTACAATTTTCTCTCCAAATTGGATTTTCATTTGTTATATAATTCATTAAACAGATATATGTTTGGGCATATTTTATTGCTACCATACATAATACTGTATCTCACTTTCTAGGTTGGATTGAATTTATGTACTGTATAGATTGACTACAGAAAAAAAATTAGAATATATTTTGTTTGAAATATCCAGTCAAACAGTACATGCACAATTGAATATGAGGTCAGTAGACCACAAAAAAAAGAGAGGTAAAATGTATAAAGAGTTAATAAAAATATTTAAAATTCTGCAGGTCAAATATAAGACTGACACATTTTAGCTTTTACCATTGCCTTTTTCATAAACTGAAAATAAGTTGTCATAAAGTTTGATGCATTTGAATATCTAGTTTATTTGGAAGCATATTAATTATTTTAATTTATTCATTTTGATTTGTTTATTTGCTTTAAATTCAGAAAAAGAAAATCATTACATTAGTTAAACCACCATGAATAAAGAAGCAAAGTATACTCTCAGAACATAAAATAGCCGTTTGTTTTCTCACTCTTTCCAACATTATAAGTTTAATTTCCCCCTGAAACCAGGAACACATACTATTCCATGGAACTGTAAGGTTTGAATCATCATTTCTTCCCCTTCTCATGTTATGTTTTGAGGTTGGGATCCATCATAAATATTAGTATTATCATCTGGATCCGATTAAATGTAATGGATACGCATTTTTGGAAAATAACCCACTTTTTTGCCTATTAGTAAATAATATTGATTCTTCTTTACACAAATCACTAGAATTCTGTAACACCCAGTAAAACAATGGTCTTTAAAAGCTTGCCCAGCCGTGTATATAAAGTTTTATTTTCATAGTTTAATTCAGTCTGATTATTTTCATTGTTTTTTACCATAATAACTATGAGATTACCTACTGTCATAAAATATTTTAAACATCCATAATTAAAACCTAGGGGGAAAAAAGACAATAAAACTTCAAAACTAGTTTAAAGCTTTGCAGTAATATTTTACTGCCAAAGAAAGCAGATAAGACTTTCACACTGTGCTGAAAACTGCAGGTAATTAATTCCCATGGCAGAGAAGTGAAGGGAAAGCACATTCCATATTCTCAGGGCAAAGTGTAAAAGGAATTTGCAACAGATCCTGTTAGGTTTCAGCATTAATCTGTAAGGGACACTTAGAGAGACTAGAGTGGAGGGGAATCTGTGAAAGTACAAATTATATAATAGAAATGCTTCTGGCAGCAAATCATCCACGACAAGAGAAAAAGCTCTAAGTAATACAACAAAAGGATTTATTGAGTGTCTGAGTTCTTGACTAATTTCACTTTAGCCAAAGAACTGGCTTTACTTTCCCTGCCCTGCTTTCCTAACTCAGACACATTTAACTTCATATTCAAGAGTGCCCCTGGCTTTCCCTCTGTTTTCTGACTTTTAAAGACTCCAGTTTTCTTCCCTTCAGGATTTGTTAATTCTAATTTGCCTCCTCCCGTTTAGTCACTGATTTCAAGGAGTAATCTGTAGTTCATCACTAATTCAGGGAAATATGTGTGAGCTCATGAATCCTGGAAGTTGTACAATGAAGTGGGGGGTGGAGTGAGTAGGAGAAGACAGAGGCCTGCATACCATTAACGAGGACAATTTGTAATGACCCTGGATTTTGCCAAGACTTGACTGTTTCAAACAGTCTCCAATGTGTTTGATACAACAAGAGGGAATATAGTAAACAATCCACTAGGGGAGCCAGAGCAGATCATAACATCATCTACATAGCATTTATAGAATACAGACTTTCTTTAAATTCTTCACGAGTGACGTTCAGGTGGGCAACGTTTGAATGTCATGATTATGACCATGTGTAGAACAACGAGAAGGTACTTTTACCAGTGAGTATCCACATTTTAAGTCATAGCCCCCAAACACACCTTTACCAAAGCGTGCTCTCATATTTAAAGAGTTAACGAAAGCTGAAGTTGGATGAAAAATTTACAGTATATTATCCTTCTGGAGGGCAAAATTCACAAAGTGGCTTAAAGACATCTATGCAAAACTCTCTAAGAATGATAATCTAGGAAAAGACCTAGATGCTATCCCATAGTTAATTCCATTTTTTCCCCCTGCACTTCATAAAATTTTAAGTATTCCAGAATTTGAAGCCTATGCCAAACAGGCACAAAGGTCTAGCAGCTGCAGGTTTCTTATATACGTATCAAATGCCATTGACATTACTGAAAGATTTTGTTCATGTGTTCCAACAGATTCTTCTGCCATGCCAGATCACTTGGATCGGTGAAAAGAGAAAGAAATGCATGTTATTTTTCTAGGTAGAATTTTTTTTTAAGCAGGCTCCATGCCCAACAGGGGGGTCGAACTCACAATCTTAGGATCAAGACCTGAGATCAAGAGTCGGACGCTGTACCGAATGAGTCACCCAAGAATCCCTCTAGGTCGTAAATTAAAAGGGTTCAAGAGATACAGAACCCTGGTTATAGTGGTAAGGGGGGGTTTCTGGAGAGTCAAGTAAGTAATGTCCTGAGTGTTCAAAATAGACTTTAAGCAGAGCAGGTTTGCTTTACCTGCTTTACATACTGGCAATTTCTCCCACTTAACCACTTCTTCACCTCAAAGGGTATTCCGGTGTAAATTAAAAGATCCAGACCTCAAATGTACATATGTGAACAGAAGAATAAATTGTATGTGTCCTAATTATTTTTACTGATAGAATATTAGAGCTCATATAAGGAATTTGCTGTCATGGCCTTTGTATGCATTCTCAACACAGACTGCAAGGTTAAAAAAAAAATTATAATCCATAAAGGCTTTTGTACTCCATTGTATTAATTTTAAGTCACCCTTATCACTCAATGCAAAACTCATATAAACATAACAGTAGTTCCTTAATAATCAGAAACACATTCATTAGTTTTCAGAGTTTCAGCTTCAGAATTTGTTTTCATTTTGTTTTTCCCATTCAATCTGTATTGACCCCCAAAGTGTGCACAACACCCTACACATCATGATAATACAATGTGACTTTTGCAAAATTGAAATACTCTGAAGTCTGGCTGCATGCTTTTCCCTGAAAAGCTGTTATTAAACCAATTCCTCATAAAAATCTATTTAAAATTAGACAATGACTGTAGTTATTGTTAATTATCTCAGGTGGATCTCTTTAATGTTGAAGCAATTTAGCCACATAAATAATAATCCTATGTTAGACAGAACAATGTTTCTTTCCTAATTTTCACAGACCGGGGGTGGGAGGGAGAGAGAGGGTGATTCAGCTTGACAACTGCCTTCCAAAGTATAAACTCAAATCTTTTGTCTCCAGTCTTATTACTTCTCCAAGTAATCCAAGTTGCCTTTGGAGTCAGATTTTGACTGTATTACTATATATAAAAGCATGACGACCATTGGATGATTGCTTAATTCCCTCTTCCCTATTCACAGAAAGAGAGTCATACACAGTTGTTTTGTTTTCTGTTACTGTGTTCCCTGTGTCCCCTTAGGTCTGGGCCTGAAGTACAGGTGGTACACGCTGATGCTTCTTCCATCAGGCTGAAGCAGCAACAGGATACGTTTCACATTTTGGCTGATGTTATAGCTAGTCACACGTAATATTCTGCAATTCTTGATCGTACAGCACACAGAATATTATATCTGATGTCTCTGAAGGCCTCACAAAACTTAGTACAGTTTTCAGAACACCGTAGGCCATCTGTCTGTCTGTCTACCACGTACACGCACATCAACACGCACACAAATGAGCGATGCTGACTTCTGAAAATCTGAGTTTTAGAAAGAAGACACATGCTACTGACTTTAGGTTGTGCTTAGAAAAGGGGATATTTGAGTTATCCTCTCTCACTTGACTCAAACCCTGGCTGATACATAATAAAAGTGCACTTGAAAAATGTGGTCTCTAACACAAGTCTTCTTCCTAAATGATAAATATCAAAATGTGTAACATTTTCTCCAAAGCAAAATTATTATCAGTGATAAAATCTTGAAAGCAAAAAAGCACCACTTGTTTGACTCTCAAAGTTTTTTTGAAAACCTAGAGAGAAAATAATGTCTTTAAATTTCTAATAGTTCTTACCGCAAAAGCTGACTTGCTTTCTCCTCATTACCCTCCCCCAATCTCCTTATTTAATTCAGATTCCTTTATTTTATTGGCATAGCCATTAAAGCATGACCAAAAAAAAAAAGTTTTTTGCTTTCCAAAGTATTTGGGTTCACTTTTGGTTTCATATTAATTTGGGATAATCACATAAGTTGTTGACAAATAAACATTCAAGAAATTTTTATGAAGGATAATCTTGGCAAACCACAATAACCTTTAAACTTTGCTTTAAATTAAAATTCTAGCAGTTTATTATGTTACTTTGTGCCAGGATAAGGCTATAAACTGCTCTCATATTCAAAAGAATGTTTCCATTTAAAATTTACATTTATAAGTCTAATAAGATGTTGGAGCTCATTCTCTTCACAGAAATCTACTGAGTTGCATAACTTAACTTTATTGGAAAACCAGCTTACATTGTTTCTTGAATCAATTTTAGTTAATAGTTTTTCATGATGAAATTTTGTAGGTAAATTAGAGATAATGGGAGAATCTTAAAATGAAGTTACTAAATAGTTTAAAATAGGTGAGTTATATATTATAAAGAAAGTATGTTCAAAGATTTACAACACTTCTGATCTTCATATTAATTTCTGATCAGTTTAAGTAGATTATTTGGAATATTCTGTTACGTCCAGTTTAATCTGAGAATGTAATTTATAGAAGGTATTTAGAGAAATATATGAAGTACATTAAAGACGTACGACATGTGATTTCATCCGTAAGAGATGCTTCATCAACTCTAAAATGTATTAACAGAGTAAGTTTATTATTTATTATGCATAGATGTACTAAATATAGGCTAGTTCTTTGAGAATATGAATTGCAATCCTTAAAATTCTTGTAGAGTTTCAAAATTCTAAGTTATGAGGTAATATTGTTTTTTTTTTATTTAAATGCTTAGAAATCATGATGTGCACTGAGTTTCTTCGAAAGTAGTATCTAACCTGACAAGTCCAGACTCTGCATTTTTGTGCTTAAATGATTTAAATTCTAGGTGCTATTGATAAGTAACTCTCTCAGAAGACTGACTGATTGATTGATTTTTAAAGATTTTATTTATCTATTTGACAGAGAGAGACAGCGAGAGAGGGAACACAAGCAAGGGGAGTGTGAGGAGGAGAAGCAGGCTTCCGGCCCGAGCAGGGAGCCTGATGCGGGGCTCAATTCCAGGACCCTGGGATCATGACCTGAGCTGAAGGCAGACGCTTAACGGCTGAGCCACCCAGGCGCTCCTCGGAAGATGTATTTAGTACCAAACATAAGCATATGTCAGAAATGAAAAGAGAAAAAAAATTGATACTTGGCTTCAATGAAAAAAACTTAAAACTGATTTCTGTGAGAACCATAAAGATCTGGATTTTATTTATGACAGGTCATATAAGCGATTCTTTAAAAAAGTCTGACCTGAAGGGTAGAGACTAAACTACTTCAGGGGACCACATGTATCTACATTAAAGTCTTTAGAGTATTTATTATTCATTGGATAACCTAGGCAGGGGCAAGTGCTTACAAACTATTTATAGTCTTCTACTGGATTTTTCTTTAAAAAACAAAAGGTGCTTTCCAACACAAAGAGTACATACACCCATAAAGGCAAACACAGAGGCATACAAAGTTGGTATGTTTCCCCAAGATTGGGAAGCAGAGATATGCCACTGAAACTGAAATGAAACAAAGAATGTGTGTTATACCATGGATGATTTAAAACGAAAGGGAGAAAATAAAATATGTTTAAAACTGGCACATGCTGTAACTACATATGGCGACAACGTTAAGTAGACCTACTATGGTGATCACTTGGCAATATATACAAATAAGGAATCATTATGTTGTACACCTGAGTTAATAAAGGTATGTCAATGATACCTCGGTAAATACATATATACAGACATCCATAAGAGAGGAAACACTAGTACATACACAAGCTACGGAAAAATACAGCACAATCTCTACTGCTTGCTAGCTGTATATATGTACAAATATAATAAACCTACCACCAATTATTAGTACATGATGAACAGATACAGGAAAACAGTATTTACTCTGTTTTAGCAGATGGACAAACAGTATATAACTAGCTCATGACCACACAGGTATGTGTAAGTAGCAAACTAAAGATTTGGATCCAAACCTAATTTCATAGTAGTATCTCCACTGCATTACGGCACAGCTGTGCAGATTACCTGTGGAAACATTTGTAAAATACCAAATATAGTGCTTGACATATAGTAGATATTGAATACTAGCTATAGTTTTTTAGCTTTATTAACAATTAGTGCTTACTCTTTGGAAGGTTCCGAGCAGTTTAGCATTAAATGACATTGCCTATCTAATGTCTGCTTCAACTCCAACTTATAGGCTGATTATAATCCTACAGGAAGACACTTATGACTGTAACATACAAAGAGAAAGAGTATAATTAGCTGCACCTCTGTTGCACATATTCCAATACCCTGTTTTTGATAGTGACAAGAGTTGCCGTAGAGTTTAGTACTCAGTTTCTTACTGCCAACCTCAACAGACCGGAATTTACTTATGGTAATAATCTTAAATCCCATTATTTGTTAATTATGTTTTCATGATCTATTAATGCGTTTAAATTCTTCCAGAATCCTAGCCAGAGCCTACTAAACATTTTTGGGTGGTCAGGGTGTGGGTGGAAGGATGGGAGATCCTAGGAGATCAAATTCTTCCTAGCCATATTATAAATATCATCCTAACTTTTCTTGACTTTGTCACAAATATTGTGCAAAACACTGAAGATACAGTAGTACGCAAAGGATCTCCTGTGCCTCCCAGTGTATCACGGAGAGCCTTTACTAAAATTCAGACAATGTAAGTTTCAAGTACAATAGTGTGTGGTAAGTGCACTGATAAGAAAAGAATAGAGTGCCATGAGATCAAACGCAAGGAAACCTTGCCCATTCTGAGAGAGTCAGAGAATTTCCCCAGAGAAAATGAGGTTAAAGCTGAGAACTATTACAAATTATGAACTGTGATCTCTGGTTTCAATTTTTCTCAATCATAATAAAAAGCCTTTCTACTCACCAAATCATACTTGATATAAATTTTATAGACATTGATTATATTCTTGTATTTGGACTTTTGGGCCCAAACCAAATGCAACAAATAGTGTTAAGCGATTAAATAAGTTATGGAAAGAGCGGATGTGGCATCTCCCCAAAACTGCATTGTAAATGGATAATCTTCAACTGTTCTTATGCCTCACAGAGGATGGAACTAGACAATGTGACTTGCCTGCCTTGTGTATGAGTGTGTGCATAATTTCACAATCAGCCCAAAGAAGCTTTACATCTGATGACATAACCTATGGCTTCTTGTTTAATATTTCATAGAATGAGACTACACTACAAATACTGTAGTTTGTGATACTCTGAACCTCAGGAGATACAATAAAACTTCAGAAAATCAAAAATAATTACAAAACAGAGAAATATGAATTATATAACATAAAAGATGGATGCACCTAACCATTATGTTGTACACCTGAATCTAGTATTAATGTTATGTGTCAACTGTACCTCAAAAATTGAAAAAAAAATTTTAAAAGTCACCTTCTAGTTTCAAAGAAAGAAAGAAAGAAACAGGCAATTCTGTATTCCTGCATAACAGTTTCTGTTTATCTTAGTTATAAATACAGAAATATGGCTATGATTGCTTCTTGATAAGCAATCTACTTATACCACGCGCAACACAGGATGCGTATCTAGTCACTAACAAAGAACCAAACTGAGCAGCATTTTGGTAAGGGGAAGGCGCATCAGGTCTTACATGACGAAACAAAAGCAAGAGAACTTTGTCTTCACAATATCAATAATTGAACGTTAAGAGGCAAATTTTCTCCCAAAGGAAGAAAATAAAATCTAGACTTCAGATAAGTTATACAATGAAATAAGAATAAACTGAAAATGATAGATATCAGTGATTCTCAAAATTCCGTAAAAGAGTATAGTTACATATAAAGCAAACATTAGCTAGTATTTATAGACTGCTTACCATGTGTGAGGCCCTTTTTAAAGTGACTTCCATGTATTTAATATCAAAACAATACTTAATCATTTTGCTATTATTTATCTTCATTTTTACAGATGGAGAAACTAAGGCAAATTGAGCATGGCAATTTTAGTATATGTCCACACGCTCTTTGGTACTCCTTCCTTCAAGAGGGAGAGCCCAGAGTGTGGGCCAGACTCTCAATATAAAGAGAATGTGATTAACTTGCAGTGTTCAGTTATGAGATTCCTTCATATAAAACATGTCTCTTCCCCTTTGAGCTGTCAGATCACTTGCTCTGAAGGAAGACAGCTACCGTGTTGTGTAAACTCTCAAGCAGTCCTGAGAAGAGGCCACTGGTGAGTAACTGAGGCCTCTAGCTAACAGAGAACCAAGAATTGAGTCCTCCTTCGGACATCCATGAGTGGAACATTAATGGAATTGAATCCTCTGGCCCCAGTGAAGCCTTCAGATAAGCACAATCTTAACTGATACCTTAACTGCAACCTTGTGAGAAACCCTACACAGCAATAAATACATATGTTAATTGATTTGTCTAAGAGGAGCACTTAAGAATTAAACCCACGAATTTTGACTTCAGAGCTCAGGCTCAGAATATAGAATGGTGGTAATAATGGCAATCATTTATTATACTCTGCCATGTACTAAAAACTCTTCTTGCACTTACAATAGTACCAATCAGTAGATAACATTTTATTTCACTCAGGCTTAGATAGGTTATGTTCCTTGTTCAAAGCCACCATGCTACTCAGGTGGAGAAAGTGAAGAATGCTAAGCTTAATTTAAGGCTATAAAACTGATTAAATTAAGGGGAAGTAGAGATTTGGTACTAATACTTTAATACTATTTTATATTTATTCTGTCTACCTACAGGAATACTGATTAGATATAGTGATACTTGAAATTCCTTTTAACACAATTTTATAAATATCCTAGATTCAAGATGGCACTACTGCTACAACTACTAAAATTTTTAGGTAAAAATACCTAAATGAACAGATTAGAATAAGAAATTAATGATATATATTATATTATATTATATTATATTATATTATATTATATTATATATATTTATATATTTTTATAAATATATTTTTATATAATTTTTAATAAATATGTATTTATATATAATATATATATATAAATACACACACATACTAGATTAAAGGGGGGATGTGAAATGTCTTATTATTTGATTTAGTCTTGTCAGAGATCAGCAAACTTTTTCTATAAAGTGTCAGGCTGTAAATATTTTAGGTTTTAAGGCTGTTATAACTACACATTAGTATTACAAAAGCAGACATAAATAATACATAAATAAATGGTATAGCTTTGTTCTAATAAAACTTTATTAAAAAAACAGGTGGTAGACTACATTTGGTCTATGAGCCATAGTTGCCTGACCCCTTGTCACACGTATAGCATTTGCTATAAAAGAAATAAAATACACCTCTCCTTTTAGTATGTAAGTTACTTTAGCATATATTATTGCCACTCCCAATCTTATGCAATACTGTTCAGAAATGGTGTGTATTCAGTACCAAAATTAGCAAACAGGATTCAATTATACTCCCTGATCATAAAAAGACAAGACCAGAAATGACATTTTTAAAGGTGGATGAGAACAGAACAGAATAGGTCTGAAAAGGAAGATCCCAGAGAAGATTATCTTGAAGCAGCAAGTATGGACAAAGTGCCAGAAATGCAGAAGGAAGATTATATCAGCTGTTGTCTTAGTCCATATGGGCTACATAATGGAATACCATAGGCAGGGTGATTTATAAACAATGAATTTATTGCTCACAGCTCTGGGGGCAGGGAAGGCCAAAATCAAGGTGCTAGCAGATTTAGT
Organism: Ursus arctos; assembly: GCF_023065955.2. NCBI lineage: Eukaryota > Metazoa > Chordata > Mammalia > Carnivora > Ursidae > Ursus > Ursus arctos. Next base: position 19,160,135 of record NW_026622775.1, read on the forward strand.
GTCTGGTGAGGACCTTCTTCCTAGACAGCCTTCTTCTCTCTGAATAAGAGGCAAAAAAGTTCTCTAGGTCCTCTTTTTTTTTTTTTTAATTTATATTTATTTATTTGAGAGAGAGAGCGCACAAGTGGTAGTGGGAGGCAGAGGGAGAAACAGACTCCCCATTGAGCAAGGAGCCCAACGTAGGGCTTGATCGCAGGACCCCAAGATCATAACATGAGCTGAAGGCATATGCTTAACCAATTGAGCCACCCAGGTGCTCCCCGTGGTACTCTTCCATAAGGGCACTAATTCCATTCATGAGGGTTCCACCCTCAGGACCTAATTAACTCCCAAAGATCCCACTTCCTAATTACACCTCACTGGGAATTAAGTTTCAACATGTGAGTTTTGGGGAGACTCAAATATTCATTCTATAACATTCCATGCCCTGCTCTCATGCAAAATATATTAATTTTATCCCAACAGTCCCCCAAATCTTAACTGTTTACAGCATCAGTTTTAAAAGTCTAAATTCCCAAGTCTCATCTAAACATCATCTAAACCATATATAGATGATATGAGTTATGATTTATCCTGAGGCAAAATCCTCCCCAGCTGTGAACTGTGAAACCAAATGAGTTATGTGCTTCCAAAATGCAATTGTGGGACAGGCATAGGATAGATATTTCCATTCCCAAAAGGAAAAAAATAGAAAAGAAGAAAGGAGTGACAGGTCTCAGTAAAGTCCCAAACCTAACTGGGCAAATTCCATTAGACCTGAATACTCAGTAATAATCCTGTTTGGCTCAATGCTCTGTATTCTGGACCCACTGGGATATCAATATATCCCCATAGCTTGATGGGGTGCTACCCACACTGTGACTCTCTGCCAGAGCCTCATTCAGTTCTTGGCTCTGCTGACTGTAACCTATGTTGTAGTTCTCTTAGGGGGTCCCCACCCCACTCTTTGAGATACTAGGCAAGAACTTCCTGACTCACCTATACCAGAGAGATGGCCTCATCCACTGAAATAGCTCTGTCTCTGAGCTTATGGTGGGTGTGGTAGCCCTTATGACCTCTGAATCATGTTCAGGGGGTCTTTCTTCCCTTGTCCTGAGGAATAACTCCTGTTTTCTGTTAAGATGGCTGTTTAAGTCCGTGGTTTACACCCACATTAATCTCCTTATCATAGGTCATTTGGCCACACTGTTAGTATTCTCTTCCAAACATGCTTTCTCATTTTTTGCAATATGGATACGCTAAGAATTTTTCAAAGCTGTAAATTCTGGTTCCTTTTTGCTTAACAATTCTATCTTCAAATTCTTTCTCTCTTCTTTCTATTATAACAAGCAGTTAGGAGGACTCAGGACATTCATATAACACTTCACTGAGAATTCTCCTCTGCTAAATACCCAATTTCACTGCTTACAAGGCCTACCTTCCCTAAAACACTAGAACATGAACACAAATCAGCCAAGTTCTTTACTACTTTATAGCAAGGACTGTCTTTTCTCCAGTTTCCAATAACTTGTTCTTCCTTTCCATCTGAGACCTCATAAGAATGACTCTTACCATCAATATTTCTACCAACATTCTGTTCATAATTATCTATTTATCCTTTGAGAAGTTTGAGGCTTTCTCTCTAGCTTTCTTTCTGATCTCCCACCAGAATCATCCTTAATGTCTACATTTCTAGCATGCACCTAAAACTCTTCCAGCTTCTACCTGCTACCCAGTTACAAAGACACTTCAACATTTTTAGGTATGTATAGTTGGACCGCACTTCTTGGTACCAATTTTTGTCTTAGTCTGCTGAGGCTGCTATGACAAAATATATAAACAATATCTGGGAGACTTACAAAGAAAAGACATTTCTAACAGTGCTGGAGGCTGTGAAGTCCAAGATCAAGGTGCTGGAAGATTAAATGTCTAATGAGAACCAGCTTCCTGTTTCACAGATGGCTGTCTTCTATTTTTTTCACATGGAGGGAGGTGCAGGGGAGCTCTCTGGAGTCTCTTTCATATGGGCACTAATCCCATCCATGAGGGCGCCACCCTCATGACCTAATTACCTCCTAAATGCTCTATTTCCAAATATTATCACATTGAGGATTAGGTTTCACCATATGAATTTTAAGGAGACACAAACATTCAGTCTACAGTAGTGTTTATACTACACTTACAAAGTGGACTATTAGGTGGCCATGAAAAAGAATATACTTGATTCTTATTATTCACAGGGGTTACGTTCTATAAATCGATTCTGAGTTAGCAAATACACAATCATTGATCCTAGGGAAATAACAGGTTTAGGTTCCTTTTAGCCATAACATTTTTGTCAATTGATCAATAGATAAGCTGGTTTTATGTATGTTTCTGTTTAAGAGCATCTTATTTAATACATATTTCTTATATATCATTATTTGCATAGTATTGGAATGATTTAAAGTCAAGATGTTTTAGAGACCTTGTGTGTTACATAGATTTGTCTGTCAACATTTTTGTAAAACAAATCAATCCTAAATCCCATAGGGGAATCTGGTCCAGGGTCCTCTCTTTCTCTCCCTCTGTCCCTCCCCCTGCTCACGTGCTCTCTCAATAAGTAAATAAAAAAAAAAAAGTGTGCTAAATAGGCCATGAGAAGAACATTTGTCTAAGTAGAAGAGCTAAAATAATAAGGCAGGGTGTCACTTTGTTTGACCTCTGGGAATGTGCACATTGGATGACTCAAATTTTTCACTGCTCTGTGCATATCTGTGAATGATCCAGAAATACTGATTTGGGGGTTACAAATAAATGTCACTGAGTAAGCAAATCTGTAAATATAGAATCCATGAATAATGAAGATCAACTGTACATACATAGAATGATAAATAATATAGCATCATGCATATTTGCTTTGATTCACTTATGAAGCATCACCGAGTTTATAAGGATTTATAAGAATCGGTGAGTTATAAAGTATTCACTCCTGTATATTCAGTGGGATTAAAAATAGGTTCAGTAAAGAAATTAATTATTGTATACACCTAGTCAACATTAATAACTTAGTGTGCTTATAAGTTTTAATATACAACTTTGCATGACTGATGAACACAGAAAAGAGAAAATAAAGGAGTCATCTGATTCACAATGGAAAGTTTATCTTTTTCTCTTCATCTCTTGTAAGCACCTCTATTCTGACCAATATTCTCCTCATTCCTCCAATATTCCATACTCTTCATACCATTAAATAAAAATGAATAGAGAATAAGAGAATAATATCAATTAAATAAACTTTGTTAATATGCATTACCTGTTTTCCTACAATTTTAATAGTAAGGTAATTAATCCTTTAAAACTACAGAAAGTGGAACAGACCAAAATTTTTTAAAAAGAGAAAATATTATTTCATATTGTTACTACATAGTTGTTTGTTTTATTTTCTTAGTTTGATACTTTGACAAGTAGCATGCACTGACAAGGTAAATTTACATACAAGTGTAATTATATCATCTTTTTTTTCAACAAAAATAGAGGCCATCACTTGAAATTTGCATATGAACTTTTTCAACAACAGTCTGTATGCTGAAATCATACCAATGTGTGAGCTAATGAGCCCCTTAATGGTAGGGACCGTAATATATTCAGGTTTGTATTGCCTAATTTCTGCCACAGTCAGCCCTCAATAAATAGTCACTTCATTAAATAAAAATTAATTGCTGAAAAAGGAAGCATTCCAATTTTTAAAGTTTATTCAGAAACATGTTTCTGACATATTAAAAAAAAGTCATTGGGTCTGTAGCAGATTAGTGAAATGAAATGTTAACTAGAGATAGGGAATGCAAATTAAGAGAATATGCATTCACAATGAAGTGAGTGCTGTAGTGAAAAACAAGTTTGCCTTCTGTCCACAAAGTTGGGGCCATCTGTTTGATAATAATTTTTAAGAAAATAATGTGATTTCTTAGGCTTTGTTGATAAAACTTAAAGATAATCCAAGGCTTTTAGATTGTAAGCAAGAGGATGGTGGGTTCATAGTTCCTTCTTACAACATTGGTGATCTTGCTATGTTAATTTCACATGAACAATGTGTTCAAATAAAATAAAAATGATTAGAATAACATAAGAAAAATGGTGTGTTAGTCAAGTGTTAGTATAGACATGCTGTAGAGTTTAGATTAAAAGTCATAGCAATAATTTCACCCATGAGTAGAAAAGAGCCAGTGAAGATTACCAAACCTTAGCTTAATATGTTCCATATGCTTAATACCTACAAACTATGAAATATATACCTGATTTCATTTTTATTAGGTTTTTACTTCAGAGGTCATCCACACACACACACACACACACACACACACACACACACACACTCTTCTATACTTCGTATACATGGAATGGATTAATTTTGTCATCATTAGGCTTTACTGAAAGGCACTATAGAACAGAATAATTTCTCAGGTCTAGAGTTTTAAAGACATGTAAAATTTTAGTCATCAAACTGAAGAATGAAGATAATTATACTGAATCTTGTATTACATTATAAATAATAAATCATATTTATTCTTAGTGCAACTGAAAGAGTGTATCATTTTGATGCTTATACTTTTTTCTACTAGTTCTAATTTTCATATTCACTTTAAAAAGGAAAAAAAGAATAAATTATGTATACTCAAAATGGGATATTACACAGAAGTAACGAGGAATGAATCACGCAAGTGAACACAAGGATGAATCTCACAGCAGTTATGTTTTGTGAAAAACTCAGGCACAAAAGCATATTCATTATACATACTTGATAATTATACATTATAATGATCATTATACATACTTGATACTTATTTTTAAGTATTTTAAGTTTATTTACTTAAAGTTAAATTATTTACTTAAAGTTAAATACTATTTAATAAGTATTTTAAGATACTTATTACTAATTATACATTATTATGATCATTATACATACTTGATACTTAAAAAAGAGAAAAAACAACTTGATGGTGATCAAGTCAGCATAGTTATCTCTGCTGGGGTGTGTTGGGAGGAGTCAGGGCTCAGGTAAACAGTAACTGGGATAGGACTGATGGATACTCCTTGAGGATCAGAAATGTTTTATTTCTGATCACACGGTACTTTTAAGACTAATGTATCTTATTTTATGTTATCCTCAATAAAAAAATATTTTAAAAGTACTTGCCACATACTAAATATTAACCATATTGGATTAATTCATTTTAAATTCAGTGGAGAGGGAATACATTAAAACATTTTCCTAATAAGATTTTTAAAAAGTGGCTAACTATCCAAAACCAATTTTTAAAAAGATTAAGAAAGACAATTATCATATGGTTTCACTCATTTATGGAACATAAAAAGTAGGAAGATCGGTAGGAGAAGAAAGGGGGAGTAAACAGAAGGGCGAATGAAGCATGAGAGACTATGAACACGGGGAAACAAACTGAGGGCTTCAGAGGGGAGGGGGGTGGGGGAATGGGATAGGCTGGTGATGGGTATTAAGGAGGGCACGTATTGCATGGTGCACTGGGTGTTATACGCAAGTAATGAATCATGGAACTTTACATCAAAAAGTAGGGATGTACTGTATGGTGACTAACATAATATAATAAAAAAAATATTATTATAAAAAAATAAAGTGTTGGAAGAAAAAATAAAAAGATTAAGAATGTTCTAAATTTATTATATGACTTCTATAAATATTTGTGCATATATCTTTTAGATAAATAACATTTTGCTCCCAAATTTTTCATGTTATTTGGTTTGATATGCATAAGCTGTTCATATATGTAGAAAGAAAATATTTGATATTGTATCAGATTTTAGTGTATGAAATAGGCCAACTTGCATCAACTTAAAAAAAAAAAGAACGTTGATATGTAATGTACTGAGGTGTTATATATACAGGAATTTTGTGTATAGGTGTCGTGGCTAGATACTACACAACATTAAGTGATCCACACTCATCACAATCTATGTGAATGGGGCCCTCTATAGTTACTCTTGCAACATTCTAGTCATACATACTATAAACTTACAATGTTTCCCATAAAAATCTACCTAATCAACAAAGTTATCCAAGCATGTTCTAATATTAAGCTCTATTGCCATCTTCACATTTATTTATTCAACAGAGATAGAGACAGCCAGCGAGAGAGGGAACACAAGCAGGGGGAGTGGGAGAGGAAGAAGCAGGCTCATAGCGGAGGAGCCTGATGTGGGGCTCGACGTCTTCACATTTAATATGACTTCTCATTTAAAAAAATTTTATCTTATATCTGAAAAAATCTCAGGAGTTTTATAGAATCAGTTCACAAAGAGTTTTCCTGTTATTAGAATCAAAACAAAGAACTATAACCTTCATACTGACTTACGATGCATATTTGGTAAGATTGTGGAACTAATAGAAATATGATTCTACTAAATCTTCTGTGTTTCCTTAGCATAGTAAATACAAAGACAATTATGGTTGTGTTATGTTTATCTAGAACTAGATGACCATAGAGAATTGACCTTGTGTGCCGGTATATGCATTCAATTTTTAGGTGAATGTAATAGATCCATTGACTCTCATTCAAGAATATTTACTGAAAATTATTTAAGCAATTAAGAAATAAATGTTAAGAAACATTTACAATATGCATTGAAATGTACCATATTATTCTGGAACATCGAAAATGCCAGTTATCTATAAATTAGTGAATAAATAATCATACTTCAAAGGAGAATAATAAATGCAGCATGATAAGGGAAGCTCTGTCATGGAGATAAGTATGGCTGAAGTTTGACTAAAGGAGATTATGTAAACTGTCAGATGGAAAATAAATGTGACAAATGACATTATCAAAGGCATGCTTGGTAAACAGTGTGTCAAGAAGAACTGAAAAGTAAGTACGGACAGGAAATAAGCATAGAACCAGAGGTCATTGATTCTCAGCAAAAGAAATCTTACCAGCCTGTAGGTACCACAGAACTATGGATTATGATGGTCAAGGAAAACAAAATCAAAGTTAGGGTTAAATCTAAAAAAATACATGTGGAAATTTCTAACATACGAACAAATTGTTGGTGAGAACCAAGCAATTAACTAACGACTGAAATCCTGTTTTATATATCATACTTGTTTTTTATATCCTACTTTAGATGTCATTCCAGTAGTCTTTTCACTCAACAGCAAAAAATAAATAAATAAATAAATAAATAAATAAATAAATAAATAAAAATAAAAATAAAAATTACACTCTCTAAAAATAGGAGTAGAAATTTCCCTAGGGTGATTTTCATTTCAAAAATGTTCTTTCCTGTTCTTATAAAACCAGACCATTATGTAAACCTTTTATTTTATTTTTTAACTAAAAATAATAGCCACCTATTTTCCCATTGGGGATTTTATTTACTATGTTTGCTGAAGGAGAGAAAACTCTACAGGAAACTAACCTATGTTCAAGGTGATTTCTCAAGCCTTGTTTGCAATTATCTGCAGCTTGACATTGCACATCATGCTTGCGTGAGCTCTGTATGAAGCGTGTTTCATCCAAATACATTTTTGTTCTCAAATTTATTATTAATTATAAAAATAGTAAATGGGTACAGTTTCACTGCTGTGTCATATATTGGCTTGAAATTTTGGTGAAGAAATGAAAGCAGGGAAGGTAGGGAAAGGGTGGGTGCATGCAGGACAGAAGAGGGAGGAAGAATAATAAAAATGTAGATATGTGAATTGGGAATTTATATAAATAGAGGAAATCATATTCAGCAATAAACTCAGCAACATGGGCCTAAGGGGGAAAAAGAGAGAATATTAAAAGTAAACATTCATAAAATAGAATTAAAAGCACAAAATGACATGGAAAAAGTCAGCCTTTTCTAAATCACTTAAAGTACATGTGCAAAGTATATATTTTTGGAATGACATAAAATAGACTTTAAGTATATGTAACTCAAAATATGACACTATTTTAGATTGAAATGATAGATATTAAAACATTTAAAAATATCTTGGTAAGTACTAACGGGAGAATAAAGATACTGACAGTGTTATAAGTTTAAAATCAAAGGACGCAAGCCAACATTTTTAAGAACTGCCTTTCCTTTGAAATGTGTTCTTTTTCCAGTCTATACTACGCAACCAACAGTATCAATCCAATGTGGGTTTAATTAGAAACCAAAAAAATCAATCATTCTTAGATACTACTCTATACTTCACTATGATATTTCCTGACAAGGGCATTAAAGTGAACCTTGAGGAGAGAGAAAAAAAGACTAAATACAAAATTTGCATGCAGAATATAAGAAAAACATTAACTAGATTCTATTCATTTTCTACTTATTTTAATATGTTAGGGTGGAAAAGGAGGCCTGGATATGAAGTGCTTTACAAGAGATCTGCAAATCCAAGTTAAAGTGTCCATATTTACCAGCAAGTAGTCTGAAGAAAATGATTTGCATCCACTTGTGGAAGGGAGGTGTGAGGAGTTAAGTGCAAGTCTGCCCATTGAATCTAAGATTCCACATTCGGTACAGCAATCTGGCACTAACATCCCTGATGGTCACAGGTCAAATGCCTGATGACCCTTAGCTCTCAGTTCATACTGGAAAGAGTGAAAAGATAACTTGAAAATCTGCTTGTGTAAAGAAGTCTCATCAATTTAAGCTTCTCCCTGGACTTTCCTTAAAGTTCTCAAATCTTAATAGATACAATTTGGCAAATGTAACAACTCTGATTTCTCTGAGTAGACTCAGAGAGTTTTCTTTTTGATTTTTAAATTCTTTTCATTAAGTATTGTTTCCTATAGGGATAGACTTTCTTTTTGTCTTTTGGGTCCTTTTCTCTGTAATTGATGGCTTTCTGAGTATGTCTGTCAATATTTGGTTGTCTATTCATATTTGAGAATAATTAACAGTATTAATTAGTTGGCTTGAGTTTCTTCTATGGCTGGGTGATGCGCTTCTTCCATGAGTAGCAACTTGGAACTCTTAAGTGTGTGTGTTGGAGCATGGGGGTCCGGGGCAGGGGGGAGGAGGGCTGGCCTACTTTCAAGCTTCCCAAACTATGGAAGTTGATGGAAGTCAGCTGTCAACCTATGGTGTCCCCAGATATTAGAAAAATAATAACTTTATATGAGAGAACACAGAACACAAGCTGTGAACTGGTACTATCCTGAGCAAAGCAGGATGTGTTCACCCTCTTTGTGGAGAGCAGATGCTACACAAAAGCTACAATCCAAGGACCCCCTTTGTGACGTTTCAGCGTAAATACAAAAGACTTGGTGATTTCAAAATAGTTAAAATAGCTCCTCTATCACTGGGCATAGACTGTCTCTGCATTTCAACTCAAGTATCGTACTATTAGATTCCATTCTCAAGATCAATTCCTGGTCAAAGACAGGTACTGGAGCTCCAAACTTCCCAACTGCATTATAGGCTAACACAGGGCAAAATACTTTCATTTGAAGGATTCTTTTTTCATCCTCTCTCTCCCCCCACGTACACACACACACACACACACACACACACACACACACACACACACAAATGATGTATTATATGTGTGGGCATGGATTTTTTTTTTATATTTTTCTTTTTCTCAAAATATTCCTTACCAGACACACATACCTACCCATGTGCGTGTGAGCAAAATTTTCTGTAAGAAACATATGGAAAACAGATTTGCTGAGATTACATATACACTTTGCTTTCCCCTAAATTGTACCAATTTATACTTCTGGCAAGAATACATGATTATTATCAAATTCTTAAATGTTTACCAATATGCTCAGTAAAACAAAAACAGTATTCCATTTTTATTTAATTTGAATTTTGCTAATTACTAATGAAACTGGGTTTCCTTCCATGAGTTATTTGTCCATTTGCATTAGTTTTCTCTGCTATTTACACTTTTTGCCCATTTTCCCATTAAATTGGTTATCTTTTTCTAAATGACTTCTATAAGCTCATATTATATAAGTACAAATCTTTTGTAATACATATTTTGCTTTAATATCAGCTTGAAACTTGTCTTAATATTTTCTATTGTACATTTTGTCATACAGAAATTTACATTCATGTAATCAATGTCAGTTTATCAAAAACTTTTGAATTTTTCCTCTTCTTTTGAAAGAGTTCCCTCATTCCAGAATTATAAAGTTAAACTATTCTGAATTTTCTACATGCATTTTTTGCACTTAGCTCTTTAATCTGTCCAGATTTCATTTTTGTGGTATATAACATAAATTTAGTTTTATCACTATCTTGTTGAAAATGCAGATTATCCTAAAATCATTTGTTTATTAAATTGTTCATCTTCCCCCAGTGATTCAAAATGGCTGTATGTTTAGAATATATTTCATACATACTCATACGAATATTATTTCCTATATTCTAAAATGTGCATTTTATTCTGATTCATACTTTTAACCAGCTCTAGACTGGCCTTTTGACTGCAATGGGGAGCTTCAACACAGAAAATAACAAGCTGATGATTTTAAATTATTCATTCAAGGCACAGTGAGAGCATCATAAATCTTCTATGACATCTGTAAAATTGTCATGCTGGATCAATGAAGTAGAAAACAAAACACTGAATTTGATTCAATGGCTTAGAGTATTAAGAAGGAAGTTAACATCACAGTCTCAGCAGATTTCTGATACTCAATTTGGCAAATTGATCGGAAAAGAGTGGGAATCTGCAGATTGACATAGGAAGCTATCGTGGATTTGGACGAATCCCTTATTGCTGCTGATCTTCTCTTGAGTAGAGGCAACTTCTTACCCCATCTAATGAGTCTAATCCTGCTTTGTATGAAGATCATAGAACGCCAGCTTTGATCATTTATCTTTTAGGGAGATGAAAATTTTAACTCAGCGTCTACTCTTACCAACCCTCATTTCCTTTGGACCTATAATGGGCTTGCAGCAGACTCCGGAAACAAGTATAAAGTCTGACCAACTATGAGGTGAATTACATATCAAAAGGATGAGAGGTTGTTTTGTTTTGTTTTGTTTACATTGACAGAGATTGGCAGAGTACGTTTTAGAATGAATTACAAATCTGTTAAGCCACATTGGGAAAAAACAAAGTAGGAGAGTGGAACAAATTTATCACTCTGGGTGCATCTATCAGACTATAATTTTTGAATTTAGTGTGTTAGAGTAAATAGTTGGAAATGGCTCTATTTGCTACCTTGATTTTCCAAAACAGGAAGAAAACTGTGACCTACATTAAATAAAAATGAGATTCCAAGGTTTTCTTGGTATAACATAGAGAATACAATTCAAAGAGTTAATGAGATTAGAACGTTAGAGTTCTTGTATCAGTTCAAATATCTTATTTGAAATACATTTTGAAATGATATTTTATATAGGTTATATAACTCAAATATATGCTTTTATTTTGGGTATCTACAAATAAAGACAAAGGGTTCTTTTAGTTTTATCTCCCTCTCTCTCTAGAGAGAGAATACATAAAGAATGTAAATACTAATTAATTTACTATAAGTAACTGGTTCACAAGATGATTATAGAGACTACATTTTAAGATTTAAAATTAGCAATGTGGGGATGAAGGAGAGTTGATGGTATGGTTCCAGTCCAAAGGCAGGGAAAAACTATGTCAAAGCCCAAAGGCAGTCAATCAGGAGAAATTCATTCTTACTCACAGAAGGATTAGCTGCTTCAGTACTATGGGAATATTTCATCCACGGTGCCATTGGTATTCCTCTGATATGTTTAGGATGATGATGAGAAGAAGGGTTGTGTTTGCATGGAAAGTCTGCCAACAAGACTGTCAAGTGTCAATGAGCAAGAGGAACAGAGAAGCCTCAATTGAAATAGATCTCTCCAAGAAAACAGGCTCTGGCCACATGTGGGTGATTCTAAGTTCACTGCTGGTGATTCAGATTGACCTCAGCTGCTGAACCACAGACTCGTGTGTGAGGATAGAGCAGAGTGGGTAGCTGAAACAAACTTTCATTAAAATATTTACAAAGCATTAGAAGCACAAGACACAAATGTTGCAGGGGCTGGTAGTGAAGTGTAAAGGCACTTTTGAAATACAGAATTATATGAAAATGGCTACAGCAGCTTAGAACTGGAATATCAGTATCAGTGCCTAAATACGGCGTATTAGTCTGGAACCACTGTAGAGTCAATAGCTACAATTTATTTGCAGTGCTTAGAAATCATCATTCCCATTTTTCTTTGCAACAACAGACATCAGGGAGTGTGAAAAGAAAGAAAAAAAGAATGGCTAACTCCACATGCAGCCATGTGTGAAACTATGTCAGCAAATTCAGACGTGTGCGGAATATTAGAGTGCTGGGAGGTCTCATAGTATCAAATGGAGTCAAAGCCAAAGAAATATTCCAATTCTGTGATTCCAAGTTCCACTGAAATTCTGTCTCTCTATGGATTATAAAAGGTCATTGCAAACAGCTGTTATTAATTTACTATGTTTAATAGAATATAAATTGAAGTATAGTTATTTTGTCATAGGAAATATAAGACAAATGTATTTTTTCTTTCTTACTAAATTCCTTGAAACTAACAGAATGAAAATTTTGTGTACCATAGGTCTTAACATGGTGAAACTTTTTTTTTTTTAAAGATTTTATTTATTTATTTGACAGAGAGAGACAGCCATCGAGAGAGGGAACACAAGCAGGGGGAGTGGGAGAGGAAGAAGCAGGCTTCCCACTGAGCAGTAGGGAGCCTGATGTGGGGCTCGATCCCAGGACCCCGGGATCATGACCTGAGCTGAAGGCAGACATCCAACGGCTGAGCCACCCAGGCACCCCTGAAACATTTTTTAAAACATGTTACAGGTGATGATTGTTCGGAATGCAGATAACTTCATATTATATACCATAAAAATTATCACACATGTATATAGTGTCATACCATTTATTCTGTATTATTTATGGCTGTCCAAAAGTTTTCCATGTGGAAGAAAGTTCGCTCAAACTATATCCACCTCTTCACTCATACGGTACCTGTGCATCATTACTAATATACTGTAAGATACAACATGATTGCGAAGTGTTTTCCAAGACTTATGTTTCAGGAAATCTGCCTGAAAGATATTGATCCCCAGAGTCAAAACACTGATAATGAGGGGAAACCCTTGCCAACATCACCAAGCACACACCACCACCCCCCCACACACACACATGTATATGCACACTACCCATATGGATCAATGTCTACCATATGCATGTGCTCAACATTCTTTCTTTACATGGCAAATACTGTTCAGATTACTTGGAAACTTCCAAGGGTAAGCCCGTAATACCTATGCTTCCTGATCTTTTTTAAATTGTGTGTTCTTTGTGGGGTAGGTAAACAAATCTATGAAACCTAGGAGACTGTGAAATCGTTTTTCTCATATTCAAAATCAGCTGCCATGAAAACAGTATTTAGAAATGGGTTTTGTACTAAAACTTTGGTTTAAATACTGAATCTGAATTTTCAAGCTGTGTTCTCATGAATCATCAACATAGAAACTTTTTAAGCCTTGATGCCTGTGTCTGGAAATGTCTTAAGATAATTATACCAGCCTCACAAGATCCTTGGGAGGACTTAATGAAGTAATGTCTAGAAAGAGATTAACACCATGCCTGACTCATAGTAAGTGATTGATAAACTATTAGTAGTATTATCATTATAAATTATAAATAAGAAAACAAATATTAACAAAACTTTACATCTAAGGAGAATAACATTTCTGAGCAGAGACTGGTTTTTTAATGCTGCATTAGTAAAAACATATTTTCAAACTGACTCATATTCTTTTTCCCGTCATCTCTTTTTTCCTTCTCTTTCTCATTTCACTGTTACTCAAACTTGAGATTTGTCTTTAGCTTTATCATAATTCATTTAGTTTTGCCAACAAATTAGTTCTGTTAGTATTTTAGGCAACCAGCTCTGAGTTTACTCAGAGTTTCTTAGCTTAGAGTTTACTCAGTGTTTCTTCATATAAAAACATGTTACTCAGCTATAAGTATGGTTTGCTTGTTTTGGCTGCTCTAATTGAGTGCACAATTTATAATTTACCTCTCCATGAAATTTAACCTTTTATAATGTCATGTGTTGACTGGATACATAGCAAGGATTTATGATGAACAGATTTCAATTAATAGTTTAATGATTTCTATAAGCCTCTAATTCAAGATTCTCATGTTTTTTAGATTAACTCAACAATTACAGTCTAAAGATGAATTTATTTACTTTATATAGAAGTACATAAAATGCATGCATGCCATAGTACTCCCATATAGATGATAAAAAAAAATTACCCAGGACATTGTAAGCAGAATTGGATTTATAATTTATATATCCGTAGTTTCCTGTCTAATGTTGATCTGGGGGATAGTAGAAGCTTAGTCCTACTCATATTTAATAGATCAATGGAACAGACTAGAAAACCCAGAAATAAACCAACAATTATATGGTCAATTAATCTTTGACAAAGCAGGAAAGAATATCCAATGGGAAAATGACAGTCTCTTCAACAAATGGTGTTGGGAAAACTGGACAGCAACACACAGAAAATGAAACTGGACTACTTTCTTACACCATACACAAAAATAAATTCAAAATGGATATGAGACATAAAACCATAAAAATCCTAGTAACATCTTTGATACTGATCATAGCAACTTTTTTCTAGATATGACTCTTGAAGCAAGAGAAACAAAAGCAAAAATTAACTATTGGGACTGTATTGAAATAAAAAGCTTCTGCATAGCAAAGGAAATGATAAAAAAAATAACCTTCACAATGGGAGAAGATGTTGAAAATATATCTGATAAAGGGTTAGTATACAAAATATATAAAGAACTTATAAAATTCAACACCCAAAGAATAAATTATCCAAATAAAAATGGGCAGAACACATGAACAAACATTTCTCCAAAGAAGACATATAGATGGCTAACGGAAACATGAAAAGATGCTCAATATCACTGATGGTCAAGGAAACGCAAATCAGAGCTACAATGGGCTATCACCTTGCACCTATCAGAATGGCTAAAATCAGCAACACAAGAAACAAAAGGTACTAGTGAGGATGTGGAGAAAAAGGAACCCTCTTGCATTGTTATGGGAATGCAAACTAGAGCAGCTGCTCTGGAAAACAGTATGGAAGTTCCTCAAAAAGCTAAAAATAGAACTACACTACTATACAGCAATCACACTATTGGGTATTTACCCAAAGAATACAAAAATACTGACGGGAAGGGATAAATGGACACCCACGTGTATAGCAGCATTATTTACAATAGCCAAGATATGAAAGCAGCCCAAGTGCCCATCGATTGATGAATGGATAAAGAAGATGTGGTGTGTATATATATATAATATATAATATATACACAATGGATTATTACTCAGCCATAAAAAAGAATGAAGCCTTGCCATTTGCAATGACATGGATGAAGCTAGAGCATAATGTTAAGTAAAATAACAGTCTGACAAAGACAAACACTCATATGTGGAATTTAAGAAACAACAAAAGTGAGCAAAAAGGAAAGAGAGAGAGAGAGAGAAAGCAAAAACAGACTTATAGGGAACAAACTGATAGTTGCCAGAGGGGAGGTGGTGGGGGTATGGGTTATGAGGATTAAAAAGTTCACTTGTGATGAGCACCAGGTGATATATGGAATTTTTAAAACACTATATCATACACCTAAACTAATATAATACTCCATGTTATTAAAATAGATACTTAAAAATTAAAAAGTTAAAAATACAAAAATTCCAGGATCAACATTAAAAAATTCAAAACAAATTAAAACTCCACTTGGTAAATTACTTTTGCTTTGGGCTTTTTCTACCTTGTCTTAATAAGCTTCAACTTTAGTTAAATGTTGAAGTGTGTCCCATACAAAAATTGACATTTATATCTGTGTTCCCACCTCCTCTCTGTGTGCTGATTCTCAGTGCCCCTTCTCCTTCCCCAGATGTCTCCTTAATTCTGTTATTCTCTAGCTGCCTAATTCTTTTATTAAATTAATTTTACAAGGCTTAGATCAATGCCCTAGTCAAAGAGGAAAGGTGAAATCTCCTGGTCATTATATTTCTTGGTCATAGCACTTGCTATGTTCTTTACCAAGGGTATTAGTCATGTACAGCTGGAATAAGGAACATCATGGAGAACAAAGTACTGACCAATAGAAATATGTCAGATCAGAGAAGATTCTCACAATTCCAAATCACCTCTAGGGTTTGTTTGTTTTTCTCTTTGTTTGTTGTTGTTTTGTTTTGTTTTTGTTTTTGATAGTGATCAGAAGTTTTTTTTTAAAACACAATCTTTCAAGACCCATAGAGCTAACAACAAACAGTGAAACTTCTTAATGTAGTTTTTTTTTTTTAAAGTCACTTAGGAGGTTAGGGGATCCTAGGATAGACGTATTTCTACAGTGGGACTGAACAATCAAGTAAATGTATAGAAATGATTGGATTCATATTTCTTATCATTGGAGTGGGATTAGCAGTGTAGTTACCAGTAGGAACTCAATGTTCAGCTGAATACACACACACACACACACACACACACACACACACAGTTGGTTAAATATAGAACATTTGTAGAGATGTACACATACATGGGTGAGTATACACACATACATTTCCTTCTTTTGTCAACTGAGAAGGCCTAAAGCAAGAACAGCAGCAAAGAGCACACCTAGCACCTGATCTTGGCTTTTAACACCATTCTCCAATAAAAACAATGAGCACTTCTTGGAGAGGTGATTATTCTAAGACTAGAGCAGGAAAAACACAAGATGAGCCTGAAGCATGTGGTACTATCAGAAAGTAAGGAAACATTCAAAACAAACTAGCAAACCATACAATGGTGGAGGTATGTCAAAGGGACACAGAGCCACTTAAACAGCTTCCAAATGGTCAAAGCTGTAATAATCTGAGAAAGTAAGTAAAGTAATAGTTGGATTATAGCTCAAAGTATAAAATCAACATTTATATTCAATACTGATATAAATGGCTAACTAAATAAATGTATGGAGGATAAGAGACCAATCTCTCATGCCAAAGAATTCCAAATAATTTAGAGTTATTTCACCCTCAAGGAAGTGAAGCATAATTCCCATTCCTTTTTTTCTTTTTTTTAAGGTTTTATTTATTTATTTTAAAGAGAGAAAGGGAGATCAGGAGCAGAGGGGAAGGGTAGAGGGAGAGGCAAACTCCCCGCTGAGCAGAGAGCCCAACATGGGGCTCCTTCCCAGGACCGTTGGATCATGACTTGAGCTGAAGGCAGATCCTTAAGCAACTGAGCCACCAAGGCACCCGTAATTCCCATTCCTTAAGCATGAGTTGCACAGTGACTTATTTCCAAAGATTATGGCATAGAAAGAAGTGTAGAAGCATAGCTATAAAATGGAGAAAGCTGACGAACTCTACCTCAACCAAATTATCAAGATTGCTATCAATAGTGATAAGCCATGTTGATAGTATGTACACTTGATATGATGTGATGAGATGGCATGTTAATTCGTTTCCTTCCTTCCCCAAACTCAGAATCCCAGTGTAATCATGAGAAAAACAAGAGACAAATCACAATTCACAGACATTCTACAAAATACCTTATCAGTGTTCCTTAACACTGCCAAGGTATCAGGCATCTGGGTGGTTCAGTCAGTTAAACTTTGGCCTTAGGCTCAGGTCATGATCCCAGGGCCCTGGGGTCTAGTCTCAGGTTATTGGGCTCCCTGCTTAGCGGGAAGCCTGCTTCTCTCTCTCCCCATGCCCCTCCACCCTGCTTGCGCTCATTCTCTCACTCACTCTCTCAAATAAATAAATAAAATCTTAAAAAAAAAAAAAAAACTGCCAAAGTATCAAAAATAAGACGACAGGATAACTAAATGTAATACGGTAACATGGATGGGATCAGAAAAGATCCCTGGATAGGATCATGGAACAGAAAAGGAATATTAAGTAAAAGCTATGGAGATGTGACTAAAGTATGAACATTAATTGATAATGCTGAACTAATATTGATTCATCGATTGTGGCAAATGTATCATACCAATATAAAATGTTAATAAGAGGGAAGACTGGGTGTGTGGTATATGGGAACTCTAATATCTTTAATATTTTTGATTAAAATACCTTTTGATTAAAGAAACTTTGAATAAAAATATTTTATCAGTATTTTTAAAATAAAAACTTTAAGAAATCTGTTTAACAGGCAGCTTATAGACATACCTCCACACTCAGTGGGATTCTCAGGAAGGTTTTTTTTTTTTTTTTTCTCATTCTATAGCAAAATACTTTTTTTTAAAGCAGGATTTCTATAGTACATATTTAAAGGTTTTTCTAGAAATATTGAAATATATATTTAGAAGTTATTATGTATTTTCTAGGAAGAATACATTTATTTATTTTCAAGTTAAATAAAATTAAATACAACTTCAGTTTCTAAGAAATTTGCAATCTACTGAGTGCTTTCATATTGTCTCTTTTTTTTAAAGGGAGTAGAAAAAATATTGCTATTCACAATTGTATAATGAGGAAACTAAAGCACAGGTAGGCTGAATGTGGTTTGTCACATCTGTTTAAAAAAAAAAAAAAGAAAAAAGATCATCTTCTGTTTAATCCAGATCCCTTTAAACTCTCTCTCTCCTTTCCTACCTCTTAGATAGGCTTATCATCTTATTACAGCATCTACAACTTCCAGCACTGTATTCAACAGAACTGACTAGATGGACATCCTTGTTTTATTCCTAAGTGATTAACAGTCTTTTCTTTTTCACCAAAAAATATGGTTTTAGATATTTTTTTTCATAGATGCCCTTTATCAGATTGAGGAAGTTCCATTTTATTCATAGTTTATTGAGGGTTTTTACACAGTTTTGGGTTTTGTCAAGTGATTTTTCTGCAACCATTGAGATGCCTCTGTGGTGTTTTGGTTTTTTTTTTCCTTTGTTATTATGGCACTTACAGTAGTTGGTTTTAATATGTTAAATCCACTGGATCATCATGTATAACCCTTGTAAAATGTTTTTGAAACCCTCAAAAAAAATTAACAAAATATTTTCATGTTCATGAATGAGATTAGCCTTTAGTTTCCTTGCAATGTCTTTATCTTGCTTTGATATATGGATAATCATGACCTCATATAATAAGTTTAAAAGTGCTCTATCTTCTGAAAGATTTTCTGAAGTATTGATATTTTTTCTTTAAATATTTGGGAGAATTCACTACTAAAGCCATTTGGATTTTCCTTATGGATATAGATTTAATTATAAATTCAGCTTCTTTACTCATTAATGGCCTATTCGAATTCTCATGTTCTTCTTGAGTCAGGTTTGTAGTTTATGTCTTTCTAGGAATTTTTCCATTTTATTAAATTGGCTAATTTGTTGGCATAAAGTCATCCATGTAAACCTTTGCATTTCTGTAGGGTCAGTAGTGACCGCTCTCTCATTCCTGATTTTTGTAATTCATGTCACATATCCTTTTTTCTTGGTCAGACTAAAGATTTGTCAGTTTTGTTCATTTTCTCAAAAAGCTCACTTTGGTTTCATTGATTTTCTTTTTCTTTTTTTTTGGTATTTTCTCTTGCAGTAATTACTGCTCTAACCTTTACAACCTTTTTTCTGCTTTTAGGTTTAGTTTACTCTTTTGTAATTTACCATGATGTTTAGATTATTTATCTGAAATACTTCTCTTATAATATAGGCATTTAAAGATACATTTTTCCTGTAAATGTTGCTCTAGCTGTATCCCATGCTTTTTTAAAATGTGGTGTTTCCATTTTCACTTATTTAAAATATTGAATTTCTCTGCAGATAACTCATGAGTTGCTTAGTAGTAAGCTATTTAATTTTCAAATATTGGGGATTTCCCAGATTTCTTTCTGTTGCTGATTCCTAATTTGATTTACAGTAGGAAAACATATATTGTTTGCATGATTTGCTTGTTTTTCAAACTTACTGAGACTCATTTTAAAGGTTAGTTTGTGGTCTAAACTAAAGAATGTTCCATGTGTGCTATCTTTCAGTTGTTAGTTGTAGATTATGTTCTCACAGTATAGATTTGTCCTTTTAATAAATACATTGAGTATCTTTGTGTATGAGTGATATAAATCTATCTTCCGATAGAATTCCCCTGACTGAATAGAATGTAAAACATTGTACTATATGTGAGTCACTATATATAACATGAATTAGTTATGTTTTCTTAACCCAACTCATGGAGTACTAATATTCTTCTATCTCTGGGAGCATTAATCCTGTCCTTACCACTGTGTCATAAAAATAGTAGGTATATAAAATGCCCTGTTTTAATTGTAAAAATTTAATTGTAAAAAATCCTTGGGAAGATTGGTTCTAATTGTAGATACATTTTTATAGAGTCAATGATTTTCTTTCTCTTATAACACAAATGATTAAAATACTGAGGAACCATTTCAGTGTTACTTCTTTAATGATGTGTGAAAGCCAAGGTTCTAGCATAAATTAACACTAAAGCCTCTAGCATAAATTAACAATAAAATTTTTCTTTTTGTTTAAATGCCATAGGTTGTTGTTATTGTTGTTGTTCTTGTTTTGTTTTGTTTTGTTTTTTATGGGAACAGCACCATTTGTAGAACTTTTTTAGCTTTTATTATTTTGGTTATTTTCTAGTAAAGTCTTTGCTAAGAGTACTTTAATTTGTTGACAGCAATTGACTACAGTAATCCCCTTGGTGTTTGCTACTCCTTGGAAATTAAAACTTAGCTTCAGGTATAATGCTGTTGCTGTGTATTTGTACGTGCTGACATTTTATGTACTTGAAATGAGGAATGTCTGAATAAATAACATGATTTTCTCTGGCATTTTTCCTTAAATATTTTGACTAATAGAATATTTAAGAAACATACCCAGACTGAAATCCAACTTTTTACACTTTTACAAAAAAATAAGTATACCACTTATTTTTAATTCACTCCCTAAAACGTACGATTCAATGGTTTTTATTATTTTCACAGAATTTTATCACCATGATTTTAGAACATTTCATAACTCCAAACATAAACTCCATGCCTATTAACAATCATTCCTCATTTCCCCCATAAGAGCCCAACCCTCGTAAATCACTCTTCTACTTTGTCTCCTATTCTAGGTATTTCATGTAAATGTAATCATATAATATGTAGTCATAAGTAACTGGTTTATTTGACTTAACACGATGTTTTCAAGCTTCATTCATGTTGCAGGGTATGTAAGCACTGCATTTACTTTAATTAGTGAATAGTATTTCATTATATGTATATATCACATTTTATTCATCTACTCTTCAGTTGATCAACATTTGGGTGGTCACCACTAGGCTATTTTTAGGAATAATGCTGCTGAGAATACTGGTGTACAAGTTTTTGTGGGAACTCATCTTTTCATTTCTTTGGGTGTACACACCTAGATGTGGAATTGCTGCATCACAAGATAACTCTATGTTTAACTTTCTGAGAAACTGCTGAACTGCTCTAGAGTGGCTGCACCATTCCACCTTCACAGCTGCAAAGTATGACAGCTCCAATTTCTACAATTCTCACCAACACTTGCTATTATATGTCATTTTGGTATAGCCAACATAGTGAGTATAAAATAATGTCTCATAGTGGGTATGAGCTGCATTTCTCAAGTCGAGTAAAGAATTTGTGATTCCTTTCATGTCCTTATTAGGCATTTGTACATATTCTTTGAAGAAATGTCTATTCCTTTCCTTTGTACTTTTGAAAATTGGGTTACTTTTCTTCTTATTGTATTTTAAGAGACCTTTAAATATTATAAACATTTTTAGAGTATTCTCTTCCAATCCGAGGTTTGTTTTTTTCACTTTCTTGCTAGTGTCCTTTATTTAAAGCATGAAAGTTTTAAATTTTATTGAATTCTGATTTCCCTATTTTTGTTTTTTTGCTTATACTTTAGCTGTTATATCGAACAAAACTGCACCTAACTGAAGTTCACAAAGATTTACTCATTTTTTCTTTTAACTGTTTTATAACTGTAGCTCTCACATTTTGGTCTATGATCAATTTGGAGTTAATTTTTATGTATGGCATAAGAGAGAGATCTCACTTCATTCTACTGTGTCTGAATATCCAGTTGTCCTAGAATCATTCATGAAAAGATCTATTATTCTTTCTCCATTGAATTGTCTTGGCATACTTGTGGAAAGTCAATTGTATATCCTTTACTTTGTTTTACAATCTCAAGTAGTAACTTTTCAACTAGACCTTATTATTTTAATCTTAAGTAAATGCACTGTTGAAGACAAACAAACAAACAAAAAAAACCCTCTTAATGATAGAGAACCAACTGCTGATTACCAGAGGGGAGGTGGTGGGAAGATGGGTGAAATGGGTAAAGGGGATTAAGAGTACACGCATTATAATGAGCACTGAGAATACTGTACAGAATTGCTGGATCACTATATTGTATGCATAAAATGAATATAACACTATATGTTAATTATACTGGAATTCAAACTTAATAAATATACTGTTAATATTTATCCAGTGGTTCTAATGAATAATATTTAATTCTTGATTTATTCACCTTATTATTTTAATTCTTGATATACCATCAGCTGTATGTTCAATTTCAAGTGATAAAATATGTATTTATTGGCCTTCTTGATACATCAGTCATCAAAACACTCTGAATTGATAAACTTTAATAACAAAAATGAAAACTGCTACTGTAAGGTGCACCTCAACTAATCAGATACCTGCTTAAAATCCATCTTACCAAAATAAATACTAGTTGAAAATATTAATATTTTAGAAAGTAAGTTATCATGCTTTTTGGCTGCCCAACATGCTAGAAAACCTTAACCTTGTTTGAAAAATTCATGATCCCACTTGCTCTAGGTAAACAAAAATTTATCAGCCTCCTTTACAGCTACTATACAGGTAGGTATGTTTACACACAATAGATTTACCTGTTAGGGCTTTAAATTCTTAAATGAGTAACTGAGGGAATTAAGCACTGCACTTAATCCCTCTGCCTAGTTACGGTGACAGCAGAAGCATACAGCAGTAACTGCTCCTGGAGTTTGCGAAGTCTCATGTCTTTCACGAGAGCTGGTATTCATGGGGAGGCCATGGCTGCAATTTCCTCTACAGCTGGACAGATGAATAGCAGCAGCAGGATAGTATTTTCATCAGGCTAGATCTGCAGCAGTGTTCATGGCACTAAACACCTGAGAGTTTAGTTTTAAATCTGTTCTCTGTAAGTTTGACAATTTTGTAAACTACTCAAATATTCTCCAGTAAATTCCTTTTCCATTTAAAGATACAAAATTTTTTCTTGCTCTCAACTGACAACCTGATTGATAAAATATTCTATACCATCCTGGAGTATATCAGTATCATGTGTGAAGCCATATTGTCAATTAATTCAAAATATAATTGACTAAAAACTATTACTGTAGTTACTGAGAGGTCAGAAAGATTTTAACATTTACTAAGTTCCATTGTATCCCTAAAAGATTCCTAGATAACCATGCAGATTTATGCAAAGGTATAAATGCAAATATCATTTTCTTAACACTGAATATATTGTCATACCATTTAATCTTTATCAACTTCAAAGGTATCTTAATTTTTTATTAGGACATTTGCAATGTAATGCTTTAACTCTGTAGTCTCTCAGACAATTGTCCATTTTCCCATCTTCCGTACCACATGGACTGACTCTCATAACCCGCAGCTTTTCTACAACTCCAGTGACCAGCAGCACTCCAAATAAGCCTCTGAATGTTTCTTCATGTTTGTGCACTTATGATCCCACCTGTTGGGAGTCTACTGTTGATTTCATACTTCTCAAGTGTCCTTAGCAACCACTAGGGCTGTAATTGTAATACATTTTAGTAATGATTACAATCTTTATCTCTTTTGTGTCCTAGATTGTTTTGTCTGTTCTGTAATCTAGGTTCTGTGATTTCATGACAATCCTGGGGGAGAGGCACATGCTCATAACGGCTAATGGTCACAGACTATTCTACATCATGGTTTAACTTTTCTCAGTTAGCCAAAGAGTTTTTCACACATATTTTGGCAGAAAATTGTTTTTAGGAGTTACCAGCAGGCAAGTTCACCAATCTAGCAGATCTGTGAGAAAGAAGTAAAAGATGTAAATAGAATATAAGCAGTAAATTGCTGAAGTTCAATAAAGATAATAAACAAGAAACTTTCAGGGTTATGATTCTCTAGCATCAATTTATTATTTTTATTATTCTTACTAAAATTAATTCCAACATCTTGCTTTAAATTTAAAATATACAGTAATTTTGACTGTGGTCACTCAATAAAGCAATTGTTTTTCTCTATAATAAAAACTAGGGTTATAGGATGAAAATAATTAAAGCTTAGTTTTGCAAACAACAAACCTCAAAAAGAATGAATGCATATGGTTTCAAGTAGAGACCTTACTGCTGCAATACATGAATATCTTCTTATTCATAACCTCATTTATACAACAAATATTTACTGAATGACTAATACATGTCAGGCATTTTGGTAGACGCTGAATATAAATGGTCAATAAAACAGACATCGCACTTGCTTTTTCAATACATGTAGTCTACTAGGAATCACGGATATTTGAATACAAACAGAGTGCTGCACCCAAGCAATGAAGTATCTGGAAGTGACAAGAGCTTATAAAATAGCCTACAATGATCAATGAAGACTTCACCAAAAAATAATATTTAAGACCTAGTGAGAAGTAGGAATTATCTATGTCTTAAGAGGACAGGATTTCAAACTGGGAATATTAGGGATTAATGCCTAGAGGTGATAAAGTTCAGTACATTGTAGGAACTTAAATGTGGATGTAATCCTTGAGTAAGGGGTGTTCAGGGAAGAAGAATGCAAGAGAAGGTTAGCCATGCCTGGGTCATCTGGACCTGGCTAAGACACGTTTAGGAGTTTTGAATTTATTTCAAGAGAATTGGGAAAACGTTATAATGTTTTACATAGGACATGTGAACAGATATGTTTATTTGGAAAAACACTCTAGCAAACATTAAGCATGCATTAAAGAAAAATGCAACCTGAGAATACAAATTTGAAGCCTATTTTGTATTCAAAGAATACCAAATATTAGCATAGACTGATGACATAATAACAGCTTGGTTCATAGGGAAGAGAGTAAAAACAGAAATAAGTAAATGGATTTGAAAGAGATTTTGGATAAATAATTTTGAGGCCTTTGTGGTGGGTTATGTATGGACAGATTGGAGAAGTAAGAAAATCCATGGACATCTCTAAACATTCTAAGCACAACTCCCCATGTTTCATTGTGCCACCTGTGTTACTTGATCATGAAAAAACGAACCAGAACATTGAGAAGAAAAATGATGAGATTAAGCTTATACACATTGAACCTGACCTTCCTATATGTTATAAAATAAAGGCAAATAGATAAAATATCTGGAACTCAACAGTGAACTCTAGGTATAGGATATTGTGGGCTTTCAGCATATAGCTGGTAACTGGGGACCTAGAAGTCATTCATCTCATCCAGAGAGGTGCCATAAAATAAAAAGACAAAAGATTTTTTAATAGAATCATGAAGGAATTTAATCTTGGAGATGAAAAATTTCAAACTCTAGTTTTATTCTGGGGCCAGGTGGTATAAATTAATAAAACAGTCAATGTAAAAAAAATAAAATAAAATAATGGCATAAACTGATGATAAGTGGCCACTGACATTGTGACTCTGAGTCAAGGTTCAAAGAAAGTGGTGGAGTCAGTGGTGGGCTCTGAAACAAATGCCTTCAAGAGAGTGCTGTTAGTTTCAATCAATTTTTCTTATGATAAAATTTACCTAGGCTTTTGGCTCAGGTTGTGATCTCAGGGTCATGAGATCCAGCCCTGCATCAGACTCCATGCTCAGCACCGAGTTTGCTTGAGACTCTCCCTACCTCTTCCTCTGCCCCTTCCCCCTGTGTGTGCTCTCTCTCTCTCTCAAATAAATAAATAAAAATAAATAAAATTTACCAAAGAAAACTCAAACTCTGGTATTAGTATGATTATTAAATATTGACAACTATTTTTATTTTTTAAAAAGCAAAAACATTGTGAGTACAAACAAAACATAACGGTGTATAGACCAGATTCTACATAGGACCATCCCAACCTGTTTAAGGAATGAGATGGAAAAAAAAGAGAACCAACAGAGAAGACTGAGAATGTATGAACAGAGGAGTAAAA
This sequence comes from Ursus arctos, assembly GCF_023065955.2. NCBI lineage: Eukaryota > Metazoa > Chordata > Mammalia > Carnivora > Ursidae > Ursus > Ursus arctos. Next base: position 19,186,326 of record NW_026622775.1, read on the forward strand.
ATGCAGTGATCTTAAAGAGTTAATAGATTTCCTTATCCACAATCAAGTGGTGATAAGCTGTGGGATACTAGATCCTCGTGCTTGGAAAGGACTTCAAATATTAAACAGCTTGTTTTGATATTATTCATAACTTTGCCTTAAAGTCTTCCATTTCCTACTGTTCATCTTCATCACATAGGACTGACTGCGCTCCCATGTGCATGAATTGTACTGCCAGTTGTCCTACTGGTAAGTGGAATAAATAGTTCATCTTTTTCAGAAATATCTGTAATTGCGGTTTAACATTTCTTGTACTTCCAAATATTATTTCAGGAATGCATTCATTCTAATTCTTTTGACTTCAAGATATTTTCTTCTATTTTTCTTTCCTTAAATAGCACAGCAATATATTCTTATTGGATAGTTTCTTGATAAGATTTTACAAATGCTCCAACTAGAAAAGAATGTGGTTGCCAGGATCCGTGTAGTTGGAATGACAGAAGCACATTTTTTTTTTGAGGGGTTTATTGGATAGAAGTCAACCCTATATTGACTTGGCTCTAGTAAGTCTTCTCTTATGCACCCTACAAGGTATTATACTTTCTTGGCAAAAATGAAGTGCTAACTCCTCTCTCCTGGGATTGAGGCATATTCTGCCCAAGCAGAAGGATGAACACGATAATCTAACAGGTATTTTTCCAATCATGACTACTGTGATCTAAGTCCAACAGACAGCTAAAATTTTTTAAACATTTCATTGAAAAATAATTACACTTAAATTACCTTAAAATATATCCTATGAAATATATTTTTGCCTTAACATACACTGAAGCATTCTGAGCAATTCCTTCCAGCTGTACTTTGTTCAACATAAAATTTTCAGAAAGAAACTTGGGAAACCCAATGTCCCTATATATTTTCAAGAGAATGTCAAATCTGAATTTATACTGTGAAGGATAGTATTTTCTCAGGAACTGTATCAATGTATTAAACCCCCAATATTCATGTTTTCTCATAATTTATATAATCTCCAAATTTACTAATATCACCCTAATCTTAACTTTCCTTATTAAATTTGATAAAGTATGGTGAAAAGACAAGCCTGTGAATGTTTCGTATTTTTAATTTCTACCAAATACTATTTGAATCATCTAAATAAATCTGAGAATTTAGAACAAGTAAAGTACATAATTTTGTACAAAGTTTTTACTATATATGTACCTTATTTAAATATCAACATAACTGGGTAATCAGCTATGTTCAACTATTCCTTTACACTTAGGCATATAAAACTCATATTTGTACTACAGAAAAATTAATATGTATTAGCTTTATGGATTCTCTGGTCTCCTGTAAAGGAAAAAAGTTAGAGATGTTGAAACCCCAAATGGCAACATGTAAAAAACAAATAGAAAGTACAGGTTAGAAACAGTGGAAAAATTTACACAAGCAATTATTGTGTTCATCCTCTCCCTTCCTAATGGTCTATTATGTGGTTATCACAAAGTGAATTTCTTTTCAGCCTCTTACCAAATGGTTCTTCCTTGACTGCTTTTTATTTCTTACTGTCTTTTTGTTTCTTTCTCATTCTATTTTCTTTATTAACCACTTCACTGGGGAATAGTTGACACACGAAACGCTGTACATATTTAATTTATATAACTTAATGAGTTTGAAGGTAAGTATACACCTGAGAAACCATCACTGCAACCTATGCCATAAACATACCAATCCCCTCTGAAAGTTTTCTCCTGCCCTCTTTATTATACCTATTATTATTTTATGTGTGTATATGTATGTATGTACGATAAAAACACTTAAGATTTTACGCCATTAGCAAATCAGGGAGTTATTAAAGAGTATAAAGGTGAAGTTATACCAGATAAGTAAGTCCTACATACCAACCGTACAGCATAGTGCCTATAGTTTACAATACTGTATTCTGTACTCACTATATTTTTTAATCTTTAATTCACCCTCATCTTGGGGAAATAAAGCACGTTCAGGTAAAATGTAGAAAGGAAACAGAAGAAGCAAAGGAGTGTTAACTTAGTTTGAGTACCTCTTATGTGCCATTACTTATGATAAGCAGTGTACTAGCATCTTTCAGTATTCACACTAAGCCCAAATACTTCAGTGTATCCCACATTCTTCTACTTTATCACTCTCCATATTTAATCTATTACGAGGCCTAAATACTTCTCATAGATTTTATAAATATCTCAGTTAGGAAATCACTTCCATCCATACTGTCAAGTCTAGGCCACTATAATTCTTCACTAATAAATTTCTAATTAATCTCTCTAAATAGACTCTCCTCTCATTTTATTTGCACTATTGTTCAACATAGTACTGGAAGTCCTAGCCTCAGCAATCAGACAACAAAAAGAAATAAAAGGCATTCAAATTAGCAAAGAAGTCAAACTCTCTCTCTTTGCAGATGACATGATACTCTATGTGGAAAACCCAAAAGACTCCACCCCAAAATTGCTAGAACTCATATAGTGATTCACAATGTGGCAGGATACAGAATCAACACACAGAAATCAGTTGCATTTCTATACACTAACAATGTGTCTGAAGAAAGAGAAATTAAGGAATTGATCCCATTTACAACTGCACCAAAAACCATAAGATGCCTAGGAATAAACTGCTATAAACTACAGAACACTTATGAAAAAAATTAAGGAAGACACAAAGAGATGGAAAAGCATTCCATGCTCATGGATTGGAAGAATAAACATTGTTAAAATGTCTGTGCTTCCCAGAGCAATCTACACATTCAATGCAATTCCTATCAAAATACCATCGATATTTGCCATATTTTATTAAAACAATATATCAAAGATGCATGCTTGTTAGGACATTTCAACAGCTTAATATCCTGCAGTGACTCTTACAAAAGACCTATGTATTTCCAAATATGTGTCAAATTCCCAAATGATTTGCTCCTGTCCACCCTTTCAAATTTACTCAGTGTCATTTTTTAACATGGTATCTAGAATTTTCAGTTCCTCAAGTATTCAAAACTTCATTTGCCTGTAGGGCATTTTCACATGCCTCTCATCTGCATGGAATGCTCACCATTCTAGAAGTCCATTGCCACCACCACATATGCAAGTTGTCCTTCAGGTCTTTCTCTATGGCAAGCTTTTCACCTAGATTCCATTTGGTTCTCCAACCTATACTTTGTAAGAACTTAATACTTCTTTTTGAAAATTAATATGTGTTCTTTCACTCTGGATTGTAAAACCCATGCATCCTAAATGTTTATAGTATTTAACACATACTAGAGTTGACAAATATTTGATAATGAATAAATAAGAAATAGCCGTATAGGAGTCATCTGAATTGTATTTTAGGATATGATATTCCTAAATGATCTAAGTGTGACTCACAAAGGTAGATAGGATGTTTGACCTATATTTAGTGCTCAACTAATATCACTATGTTAAAGATGACATAGGACGTGAATTTTTAAGTCAATTTAAAAAATTTTTTGGTGTAAGTAGTATATATCTAATAAAGGAAATCTAACTTTAAACTATGGACAAATCCAAATGGAACAAATGGGCTTTTTAATATCTCAAAGGAAATGTCAACAGTGTGACTAGAGTATAGATTTCATTATCAAACCATTGTTTCCACTTATCTTTTGACTCTAAGGTCAAAATGTGTATTTTGGTATATTTGGAGGATATTTTAAAAATGGAACAAATCAAGGTGTTAATGAGTATCCTGAATTTTTAAATCACAATATGGAGTACCTTGGTTTAATTCACTAACAAAACACCACAATTAACTTTAAAAACATTTTCACTCATCCATTCATTACTTACTCCCTCATTTTTTCTATAATCCATGAAATCCCCTCTGCTCATTTTTCCTGCTTTTCTTTAGTTTCCCAGGATCATGGAACTTTACCAGAATTATCAGGTCTGTGCACCTCAGCGTAGTTAGAGAAACAGTACTGTGTTATGGTTAAGAGTGTGGCCTCTAGAGCCAGCCTGCCTGGGTTTCAATCCTGATTTTCCTAAGCATCGCTGATGGCCTTTAGCTCAGAATGTGAATGCTTATGTAAGGTCAATGCTATGCCCAAAAGCGCTGTATAATCAGCCAACCTCAACATTAACAAAAAATTCTAAGGGAAAATATCCTATGATCCTATGTTACCTCAACAATTTGAAGACATGCTGTTTACAACATCATTATTACAGTCAAGGACTCATTTCCTTCAAGCATTTCATTAAACATAGATTACTGTACACACACACACACACACACACACACACACACTACAATACAATACGAGAGAATTTGTGCTATTCCGATAGGCTGACAGAAGTGAAGTATTTGGGGCAATTTTTACCATATGTTCATATAATTTTTCCTTAATATGGAAAAGTGGTTTTTTTTTTTTTAATTTTGAAACCTTGGATTTTCAACTGGCAAGGAGTTAAGTTTATAATTTCAACCTTTATAGGTACTTTTTCTTGTAACTTTATAGATGACTAAAATAAATTAAATAAGTTACACTGGATTGTAATAGCAATAATTGCTTTACTGAATCAACACCATGAATGCACTTCTATTCATTTTTAATTCATTCTTATAATGCAGTGTTGATACCAAATCATTTCATCTTAAATAATCATATTTCACAGATAAGTAAATAAAAGGAAATTAATGATTTTTTTTCTTCTTAAGCCATAATAGTTAAGTAAAATATTTGGAAACTACATAGTTAATATAATACTTAAAAGATACGAATTACATGTAGCAAAAAACAATTTCATTAAGTATTTTCCTATAAAATTTGGGCTGGTACCACATAGTCAAAAATGACCTACCATTGTTGGGACTTAGATATGTTTTTATTGATATAAAGCCTCATTTAGAAAATTTAGAATGTATTTCGAAGTATTTCTTGGCTATCTATGTGCTCTCCCACTTGTACATATAGCGCAAAACACTGTCAATGTCATGACGACAGTCCAGTGTAAGAGGAATACCTTGGCTAATACACCGCAGGTCATCCTAGGCTCAGTTCAGAGAGGCATTCCATATAGGTGCATGTTGGGGCACCTGGATGACTCAGTCAGATAAGCATCTGACTCTTGGTTTCGGCTCACAACAGGATCTCAGGGTCCTGGAATCGAGCCCCGAGTTGGGCTTCATGCTCAGCGTGGAGCCTGCTTGTCCCTCTCTCTGCTTCTCCACCCACCCATAAATAAATAAAAAATCTTTTAAAAAATACAGGTGCATGTTAAGGCCTGGCTTAACATAAATCAGAAATGATTAAAGTAAAGAGGGTAAGGTCCAGGTCAGAGATAGGAGTACTTCAGTTTTCTGTTAAAGTAACTCTCTTAACATGAAACCTAAAGAAGCATTAATGAAGAAGCCTTTACCCCAAGAGCTGCATTGCCATCCAGTGGCTCTTCCCTTTCTCCAACGATACAGTTGTAAAGGCTTTAGAGTTAGTATCACAGAACATTTAGAGTTCTAGTGGACTAGAAGTAAAGAAAATCTTTCTAAAATTTCGCAGTACAATCGTCTCCCTTAAAAACAGTAAGATTCTTTCAATACTGAGGAGTTCAGAGGCCAAATATTACTACAGCTGGGGGCATTACAGAAGGCTTTATTGTAATCAAGTCTATTTCCCTGTATGTTTCACCTGCCTATCCTTATTCTCTCCTTGTAACTGGCTCCAGACAATCAAGGGAATTTAGTGCCATCACTCATCCACGTGACAGACCTTCCAAGTATTTTAAGGCAGTTCTTTGGTATCCCACCGTTTTCAGCTACATTGGGAGATATACATATTCCCATCCTAAAGGTCTCTTGATTTCTTGCATAAGAGGCACAACATAGAATTTGGTCACTCCAAGTGTCTGGAAGATAGATGGAAGTTTTCATCATCTTCATCACCAGTGTTCCAACACTGTGGTACTCAACTCTTTCCTCAGACAGATACAGGGCTCTCAGGCTGAGTCTGTTAGAATGACACTGAGGTTTCCCAAGTCACGTACGTTCCAGACCAATACATCCTGTATGAAAAATAATCAGCTGCTGACTTGAGTCACTTTAATTTTCTAAAGCCTGCTCTCTGGTATGGCTAAGAATCATGTGTCCAACTCCTTTTGCCTCCTCAGAGTCTGGCACACTCCATGGAAAATCTGGATCATTTCACAATGGAAGTCTGGTAAAGTTATTCTCCACTCAAACCAAACAGTGGCAGCTCCACAAGAAGAGTTTATGATTCTTTCTGGAAAAGCATTATTTGGGGGATAACTCTTGTTAAGTCTGTTGCACTATGGTGGCAAAATCAACCACAAACACTAAAATACAACATACACCTCTCCTCTTGTGCCTAATTTTACCCTGAGTTGATTCCTTGGAAAGGAAAGCCTTCCCAAGTTGATTATGTTAATTCACCTGCTACCCAGAAGTCTTCTAGTTTTCTTTATAGGGCTGTAACTTCCTTGCATGGGACCAAGCCATACTCTCTAAGGGCTGCTGTGAGACACCTAGAACACTATTCAAAGTGTGTCCCTATTCCAACATTCATAGATTACCAGCATATTCTTTTCACTGATACTAGCTGGAAGTTATAAAAATACCTTTTTGCAAATCATAGTACACTGCATTCCTCTTCAGTCTAAAGTTTATGAAATATGGTATCATTAAGATACCAGATTCCTACTTTCATACAGGCATTAAAAAATTAAATCTCACATTTTTATAGCTATGATATTCATGTATGTTATATTTCCTTGGTTACAAATTAAGAGATAAATTAAATTTCAATTAAACCAAAATTTGTGAGGTCATTACTTCTGTATCAGGTTCTACACCAAGATGGAAATGAAACACATAGAGACCAAGCTAATATTTGAGGAAAATACTACCATTGTCGTTTTCTGCATAATTGTCTATCTTCCTCTGGCATTGACTGAATGGACATGGTGGCACTTGGAAATTGTGAACAAACAGCTTTTAAAATTCTAATGAATACATTTTGTGATATGAAAACAATTTATCATACAAACCCAAAAATTTTCAACCCATCAATATTATTTAGAATATTAAGTAGTCTCCTGATCTTCGTATGTTCATATTAATGGCTGTTTTCGGTAACAACATTTGTCACCCCTCAGGGAATATTGGTATTTCTTCAAAATGTGTTGAATAATTTAAAATACGTAAAGCATTCTAAAAAGTGGCTTGTAATATAGTAAGCATTGTATGAATATAGGCTATGATAAATACTGAATTATTATAGGAATATAAACTTAAAATAATCTTAATGTGATATTAATTTCCATTCAATTGTGAAACATTTATCATGAGGAATCAATGTATTATATCTTCAATGTTACAAAAATAGGTTTTGAATTCATGTGCTTTTCAGTCATTTTTTGTAAGTCAGTATACACTACCATATAACATACGGGTTTAATTACTTTGATATTATATTTGGGAATAGAAATTCATCTTTGGACAGAAATAAGAATTTACCTGATAAAACATCTCCTTCTGAACATCAACTGATGTGATGAAAATATATTCATTTTGAAAGCAAAATTTATGCTTTCACATTAGTCTAAAAAAAGAGTCTCAGTGTCATAGTTCTATATAACAAAGAAAAAAAGAAATTCCCAGAGTTGACTGGAAATGTTGACAGGATTTTACACAGGTTGTTATGCAAGCCTGGATTAACTGTTAAGACAATGAAGTGTGACCAAAAACTCAGAGCTAGGTTCCAAGAGGTGTTTGTAGTGTTTTCTGCTATTCCATGATATAGATTTCCCAAGCTCAGCTTGCTGAGTTAGAGGGATACATGACATTCCATATTGTGTGTGTGTGTGTGTGTGTGTGTGCGCGTGCGTGCACAGTAATCAAAATCAACGTGTTGCTAAAATAACATAGGTGATGAACAACTTCTGATTATTTATTGTATTTGGGGATATTATCTACATATATAAATTACTCTGTCTTATTCCTATGGTTTTTTAAGATAGATTCCTAAGGATTTAAAACTAGAGATATCAGAGAAAAATTACCTTAAATTTATGTAAATTTTAAGAGAATCACTACTGTGTTATTTCATATTTTATTTGAAAAAGTGTTACAACTAAAGTTTGCTTGTGTGATATGTAAGGTATTAATACTCCAAGGAATAAAAACTGAACTAAATAACTGTTTTTAATGTCTTTCATGGATACTTGAAAAAAAAAAGTCAATACAATGAGAATCACAGAAATGGAAAGAGATTTGGGTGTTTATAACTAATACATGGTCTTCAAAATACATCTACTATATTCTGCCACTTAAGACAAACCTAGAAGGGAATCAAAATTACTATTGAAAGACAGCTACAATGAAAACAACCCAATTTAAGAACAGGCAAAGAACTTAGGTAGACATTTCTCCAATGGTCATACACAAATGTCCAAAAAGCATATGGAGAGATGCTTACCATCACTAATAATGAGAGAGGTGCAGGTCAAAACACAATGAGGTATCACCCTACTATTAAAAATAATAAAAAAATTCAAATAAATTTTAGAAAGGAAAATAGCAAGTGTTGATAAGGATTTGGAGAAATCAGAACTGCTGTCCTCTATGGGTCCTAATGCAGTCCCTGTGAAAAACAACATGGAGGTTCCTCAGAAAAAAATAATTAGTATACAATATAGCAATTCCTCTTCTGGGTATATAAATAAAAGAACTGAAAGCCAGATCCTGAAGACGTATTTGTGGACTCATGTTCACAGCAGCACTACTACAGTAGCCGAGATATGAAAACCACCTGAATGTCCACAGATAGGTGAATGGATAAATATGAGGTATACACATGCCATGGAATCCTTAGAAAGGAAGGAAATCCTGTCACATGCTACAGCACGGATGAACCTCAAGGACATGCTAAGTTACATATGCTAGTCACAAAAGAACAAATATACATGAACTATCTACAGTAGTTAAATTCACAGAAATAGAAAGTATATTGGTGGTTACCAGGGGCTGGGAGGAGGAAATGGGGAGTCGTTCAACAGGTATAGGGCTTAGTTTTGCAAGATGAAGTTCTAGAGATTGCTTGCAATACAATGCGACTATACCTAACATTCATGAAATGTTTAAGATGTTTAGATGGTAAATTTTGTTTATGCATATTTTGCCACACTTTCATCAACTCTTAGAATTTATAAAAATGTTTAAGAACAGTCACTAGAAAGAACTCTCCTTTATGCCTTCAAATACTGATGCTTTTGTTTTCTGTTATAAGAGATCTGCAGTACAACCAACTGGGCATCTCCAGCTCTTACTGTTTGCATGGTATGTATTTTTTGTATCCTTGGACTTTCAACCCATGTGTGTTTTTTGAATCTAAGTTGTATCTCTTATAAGCCACATTTGGAAGCTCTTGCCTTTGTAGTCAGCCTGACGATCTCTGACTTCTGTTGGTGATGTTTAGACCATTCACCTAACTCAGAATTTTCGCTGTTAGCTGGATTTACATTTACTACTTTGTAGTTTTCTTTCTGTATCTCTCGTCTTGGTCTTCTCTTCCTCATTTACTGCTCTCTTTTATGTTAAATATTTTTATTGTACCTCTGATTATTGTATTGAGTTAAGATTGCTCTAGGAATCTTTTCAGTCTACTTCAGATTAATACAAAAACTTTAGCCCAACAGAGCTCTCTTCCCTCCTCCCTCCTTTGTACTCTTATCACTTGCCTCCATGCATGTTATAAAATATAGGGTGTTGCAATTATTTTTTAATCTTAGATCTTTAAAGGAGTAAGAGCAAAATTGAGAAAATTTACAGTACTTTTGTATTTACCCATGTATTCACCATTCTTAATGTTTTCCACAAGACTCTTATCATTGGTATTTCCTAACAACCCAAAGGATTTTTTTAGTATCTCTTTTAAGCCAAGCTGGCTAGCAACAAATCATCTTTGTATTTATCTTATTTAACTTTTGAAAAATAGTTCTGCTGGATGTTGAATTCTTGAGAGTTTCCTTCAGTGTTTTAAAAAAATTCATCTCACTGCCTTTGTCCCCCTTGTTACAGTGAATCTTTCATTCTCTATTAATTTATCTAATTTCATATCTCTGTTAATTTATGGGTAGGCGAGCACAAAGTTAAATCTTTACAAATCTTCTCTGGTTTTCATTTTACATAGGGCCTTTTTGTGTCTCATACTCACATGCTCACATATTTGGGACTGGTTGGGATATGTGGTTTGCTTGGGCCCTCTCAGTGACTACTAGACATTCACACAGCTTCAACCAGTAATACTTCTCACTGCCACCAATGTGACCTCTGGCTAGTAGAGCCATTTGTTTTTCTGACCCACAGAGTGCTAGGGCATTTCCACTAACAATGCCACTACACGTGAGTTTGGTGCACATATGCCAAAATCCTCTTCACGACTACTTTTTTGGCACAGGACTGGAAATTTTGTTTTTGCAGGTCAATATGCCTAGCTAAAAATAATTTTCAGTGTAAGATAATTTAACCAGAGTTTAATCTACATGTGGTAAATCTGAAACAGTTTTGAATATTCAGTGAAAAAAATACCTATGGATTCCAACACAACCCAATACTCATTTTCATTATTTTCCAGTTTTATTGAAATGTAACTTAGATATGTCACTGCATAACGTAGTTTAAGGTGTACAGCATTAATAGTTTGACTTACATTTCTGATACTACCACAATAAATTTAGTTAGCATCCACCATCCCCTATAGATACAATAAAGAAAAAGCAAAAAGGGAAAAATGTCCTTGGTTGAGAATTCTTAGGATTTACTCTTAACATTCATATATACCATGTGGCAGTGCTAACTACAGACATGATATATATTGCATCCTTAGTACTTTTGTACTGTAGGTTTGCACCTTTTGACCACCTTCTAACTTCCCCTCCCCTCAACTCCTGCCTCTAGTAACCACACACGTTTTTTTCCATGAGTTTGGCCATTACGCTGTTTTTAGATTCCACATGTGAGATCGTATGTTATTTTTCTCTTACTTCACTTACCATATACCCTCAAGGTCCACCCATGTTGTTGCAAACGGCAATTCCCTTGTTTTAATGGCTGAATAATATCCCATTGCACGTGTATATACATATACCACAACTTCTTTATCCATTATCTGTAGACACTTACGCTGCTTCTTTCTTGGCTGCTGTAAATAACGCTGTGAACATGGGGATTTGCAGCTACTTTGACGCTGATCCTTGGCACTCATCTCTGGCCACAACTCCATACTGATCTGGGAGGGGACTGGAATTACAGTTTGGAGCAGTCCTGGTCAAATTCTGTTCTTATGTGTAACTTAGCATTTTTTTTAAACAAATTGCTTCTCAAGTTATGATATGTATTTTGTCAATTTTCAAAGCTCTGAAATAATTTTGTTAGGTTTTGTGTTTTTCAGGTTTCTGTTTTTTAGAATTTCTTTAGGAAATTTTTACTTCCTCAGTCATATCCAGAATTGGGTGAGGGGAGAGGAAGGTACAGGGCTCCAGTTATGGAATGAATACATCATGGGAATGAAAGGCACGGCATGATGGTACAATGATACTGTCGCAGCAATGTAACCAACAAGACAGTAACTACACTGATGGTGAACAAAGCACAATGTGTCAAGTTGTCAGATCACTAAGTTGTACACCCAAAATCAATGTCAACTATACTCAGAAATACAGGTATTTTGTTAGTAAATTTTCCGCAAGTAATCAACGTTAATCTGAAGACCAATATACGTCTTACAATGTACATTTCTGAGGATGCTTGCATATATATTTTTTAAAGATTTTATTTGGGAGAGCCAGTGAGATACAGCACACAAGCCAGGGTGGGTAGGGGCAGAGGGAAAGGGAGCAGCAGACTCCCCACCAAGCAGGGAGCCCAGGGCTTGATCCCAGGACCCCGAGATCATAAATTGAACCCAAGGTAGATGCTTGACCGAGCCACCCATGTACCCAAACCTGATTTTTCATAGTACAGATTTTTGGAATTCAGGTGGGTGTGATTTTTTCCCCAATGGCAATTTTGGTAGTATCTGGAGATGTTTTTGATAGTTGGGACTGGGGCAGACACACTTTATCTAATGGATCAGAGAGATGCTGCTTAACATCCTACAATGCACAGCACACCCCCCCCCCCAAGAATTATCCAGCCTAAAATGTCCATAGTGCCACTTATTAGATAACCTCTGCAATCAATAGCTGTCATTCTTCCAAAACCTACTCACAGGCTTTCCACAAAGCCACTCCTAGCACTTTAAAAACCAGAGAGGATTACTTTCACCTTCTGCCATCAGTTAGCTTAAAAACATTGCTAGTTATTTAGTATATTACATTTCATTGAAGTGATCAGTTTGTAATTGCTGTAACATGAGCTCCTTGAAAATAAGTTTTTTTTTTTAAAGATTTTATTTATTTATTTGACAGAGATAGAGACAGCCAGCGAGAGAGGGAACACAAGCAGGGGGAGTGGGAGAGGAAGAAGCAGGCTCACAGCGGAGGAGCCCGATGCGGGGCTCGACCCCACAACGCCGGGATCACGCCCTGAGCCGAAGGCAGACGATTAACCGCTATGCCACCCAGGCGCCCCTCTTAATCACACTTTTGTCCCCAGCAACAAGCGCACATCTACAAGAGTAGGCCCTCAATAAACATGTTAATTGAATGAAGGATGGAAGGGTTGAAGGAGGCAAGGAAAGGAGTACATTCAATGGCAATTAAAATAATCAACAAGATGCAGGCTTTTCATGAGATGAATAGATTTCTCAAAGTTTATTTTTTAAAATCAACTAAATACCACTGTTTTTGCCTACAATTTTTCTATTCATTTTAGGTAGTTCTTGTGAAAACTATAACCCAAAATTTTGCAAAGGTAGTTTTAAAGTTTTGCCCAAAAGTAGTTTTAAAGTGAAAATTAAGTTACTAAAAGGGGTATTTCATGGGTATCTAATACATTAACTCACCCATAGCTCCTTTAAAGCTCCGCCTTTCATAATCAAAGATATGCTGTGCGGGGTATCCTGCATTCCTCCTTCAAATCCACGTTCTATCTTCCTCCCAGCTCTTTTAAGTACGCCTTTATTAATCATCCTAATTTAAAGTGAGTTGCCTCTATTTCTAGCGGGATGTTTGCTGTTACCACATAAAAATAATTTCTAAGAATATGCTGGATGTTATATGTTACAAAAAATAGAAATAGCATTTCCTGTTTGGCAGACACGTGTCTGAACACTATAAACTCCATCTTAAAGGCAAAGGAACTGGAGACATCTTTCAATTCAGCCCCTCTTATTTCTAATGTCATTATCCCATTTTAGACTTTCATCATTTATTATGTGCATTATTGTAATTGCCTGTAGCCCCATTCTCCCTGCTTCCAGTGTTGCTCTTTCCATCTATAGTCCAGAAAAAAATAAACCAAAATTGCAAATCTGAGCAAACTAAATCACTGTTTATCACTACCAAGGTCAAATTCAGGCTTTTTTAAAACTGCTTCGGGTGCTGAAGCACCACCTTCCTAATTACTATAGGTAGTATTTTAACTATTGATTTTGGACAGCTAATTATCTCAACATCTGGGAAAATCAGTAGCTGTTACTAAGAAATTAGTAATTCCTAATTGGTGTAAAACATTAACTATGAGATGTAAAGAACGAAGATATTTTTGACAACGACCTGATGGCTTCAACAAGATCAGAAGACTAAGAGGGGAACCAAAATCACAAGATGCTTATGTAAATTTCAAACACATACTGTCTATGTAATGCCTTTTAGTTTTATGTGAAAGCAAACGTTCGGGTGTATAGTCCATTTAAGTGACAGCTGGTTTATTCACCACTGGAGTATGTAATTGTAAATTCAGTCTGTGGTCATAAACTCAACCTACACACTGTATGAATGCATTATGTTGAAGCATTTATTAATTTTAGTGGTAACATTACTATATTTTTTATTAAATTGGTTACACATAGAACAATGTATTTTAAAATAGCTTAGAAAAATGTAGTAAATAATCCTAAATATTCAAAAAAATACAAATAAGCAGCAGTGAGAATAAAAATTGCCAGAAATGGCCAGCAATCCCTGTACCGACAGATGAAGGATTATTCCAAGCTCTATCGTCAGAGAGAAAGGGGTCAACACTCACACTCTTTACTCCTGCTTTTATTTATTGGTCCTTCAGGAATACTCAAGTCCTTATCACTGTTTCTCAAGCACGTGATGTGTGACAAGGGGTCTTACTGAAACTGTGAGGATCTGTTTAGGGAAGAATACGATATGCGAATTTGGGCGTGTTCTATTAAAATTCGCCTATCTCTTACATCACAGGGCAGCTGTTTGGGGTACGGAAATTTGGGGAAGGCAACTCCCTGCAGCATTCCAACGGTAGAGTGGTCACGTTGGTCACGTAGGTCACGTAGGCCTCGCAGGCCTCCTGGGTCTCCACATTCCAAAGACCTACCCCCTTCTCTGAAAACTTCCCTGCCCTTAACCATTTCTTTGTTACATTTTAGCAAGTCAGAGGGCAGCCCTGTGTTACATTTTAGCAAGCCAGGTATTATGGCTGATTTCATGCTCTACATTAACCCCAACATCTACCCCTTTTTGTTTCTTTAAAGCAGTAGCAAGTAGTTCTTGAGACAGTTGCGCCGGGTAGATATGCTTCACATCTCTGGCGGTGGACAGGGCATTTATCCCAGTTTTGCAGACTATGATGAGAAGAAAAACAGTAATTATTATAATAGCAACTCCTAAGAATCCCCATTTTGTGGAAGAGAACCATGTGTCCGGGGTTAAGCCACTGCAGAGTGTTAGAGACTGCCAAGATTCTGTATGAAGCTTATGATTTTCCACCACCATTAATGAGGTGAGACTCTGATCCTTTAGCTGCTGAACATCGAAAGTGATATTATCATGAATGATCCATGCATTTGTTTCTTTTCCCAATCATGTATGGTCTGGTTCCAGGGCGTTGGGGTGACACAGATGGATCTGTGAGCCCAGTCAGGTAAGAGGCCTTGCTGATAGGCTAAGGCTTCTTGTTTTTCCCCCAAGATACTCAATAGCAGCTTCCATTAGTTGAAGACGTCATAGTATTTTTTGATCAATAGTTTGTTGAGGCTGGAATTCCCTTGTGGTATTAATAGCCAGCTGATCCACAAGGGCAGCAGTCTGAACCGAGGGAGAGGCACCGGCCACACTACTGGGGTCATCACTGAGATAGCCTCGGTAATGCTGGCCATGAGCAGGCCCAGGAAGGGCTTGGGTCGTCAGGCATCAGATAATGCCCAATTCAGAACGCTAATGGATTTGGATTCTTCCCAACCTCTCGTAAGATTAACAGGGATAGTGGCATTGTTGAAAATAGGAAAAGGGGCATGCCTCCCAGTGGAGTTTCCGGAAAGGATTTATAGCATAGTCCCAATAAAGGGATGCAAAGCACCCAGGCAACAGCAGCAGACAGACGAGGGTACATACCATGGTAGAGCTGGTGTTAAGCAGATACCATCGCCAAAAACATGTTTTCAGGAGTAGAGGGTTTACCGGTCTATTGCAGAATCTCCTCGGCTTTCTGGGGCGTCGTCTTGTGGTCTCCCCACGTCATGAATTTGGCCTTGTGGGTATTGGGGAGGTACATGAAGGACAGCAGTTTTTCTTCTAGATTCAGGTGACTCATCTGAGGGACTGACTGGATTCTGACTGTGTCAGGCCATGGTAATGTCTAATGTTTCATGCAGGGATCCACACTGGTCCGTCCTTAGCAAAAACACTAAGCATAACCTCGCTGCCATGTTAGCAGTTCTACTGGTGCCTCCCAAATGCCCATGTCTGGGTCCTTCCAGGGTTTGGGCCCATGCTTCTGGTGGGGAGTGCAGTTTAAAATGTTTTTCTTTGGCAGGAGTTTCAAAATCGTAATGTTAATTAGAAAGATTTAGAGTAAGCAATGCTTTCTGTGATTGTGAATTCGATAAAGGGTTCTTGGGGGGCCTGCTAATAGAGGCAAGAGAGCCTTGAGGAGTTCCTTGATCAGGAATCTTTTCCCAAGCTTGTTTTGCAGACAGAGCATTGTTCGAAGACTCGAGGGTCCGTAAGAAGTTGTTGTCCTACATCTACGTTATGGCCCTCTCCCCTGAAGCTTATTAGCCACTATCGGAACTCTTGCTAAGTGACTGTCAGAGCGCAGCAGCCCGGAACGCCCAGCTCGTTCAGGGCAGAACACTGCTGACACTTGATTGCTCTTGACAGTAGCCCACAGCGTCCACAGAAACATGCTTAAGAATAGGCCCCACTTGCTGAACGTTACATCATCTGATCCTGTCACCTTCCCCGTGATGTACTACCATTCACTAGGATGCAATGCGGATCAGTCCCTTGATTGTTTTTGATTGTGATTTTTTGATTGCCGCCAATAAACACGCGATGCTGCAGCTGTTTGGGGCGATCGCTCTCGTGGCGGTGGCCCACCACGCGGTCGTCCCCTGCACCCACGCTCTCTTTCACAAGCTAACCTGTCTGTGCCTCGTCCTTCTCCCGAATCAACGAGCCGGGGCACTGCGGGTACTGCCGCGGCAGTCCCCAAGACATTTTTCTCCAAATAACCATCTTATTTGGGACAAAATTACCTTTTACCTTAAAAATGAATGAAACTACCACTCCTGACATCTTTCTTACATTATCTCCTACTTTTCTACATACAGAGTTGTCGATTTTGCACTCTTAGAAATCCTAAGTCTCCAGCGAAGACTTTAGTAGTAACCAATTGTGAACTGTTAAACCTACAATTATTTAGATGGCAAATTTATGAATCATCTTTTTGCTATTGCTAATGAAATAAATACAAGAGAGAAAACATGAGAATATTTGACCTTTAGTAAATTTCAATACAGGAAGTTTTACATTTAACGCTTATTACCTTAAAGACAGGTCTATCTTAATTGACAAAATACCAAATTATGTTCCACCTGGATCCTCTTTTAAAAGTCCGTTTGCTCCCCATTGTCAATTTTTACCTGAGACACTGGTGGGGAAATCTCTAGTGGGTGGTTAGGTCCAGGGGGTGCTCATCTTGCTCCTTGATGCTAAGGGTAGGAGCAGCCATGGTGCCTGAGGCACTGAGGATGGTCTAGAAGCCAGTTATGCAGGCCGCACCCAAGATAGTGCAGAAAGAAAAGGGGGAGGGGGAAACAGAAGAGGCAACGTGCTCCCAGAAGGCAGAGAACTCACCAGCTCCAGCGGAGCAGCAGACGCTGTATTTTCCCGCCAATGGCGGGGGGGGGGGGGGGGGGGGGGTAGGTAGTTCATGTCAGGCCAGAGATTTCCCCCAAGACAAAGAGCGTTTTTGGCAGGTGCTTGGGAATATTCCTTAAAGTCCCCATCCTGAGGTAGACTAACCACAGATGGCTCCAGTTATTGCCATTAACCCAGAAAGTGAGTGAGGGAGAAGCCCCCAGGCAAACCAGTTCTGCAAGGCCATCAGACTGGGATTCTGGTGTAGAGCAATGAAGGCCTAGGTAGGACAATGGGTACCCTAGGTCCATTTACCTTTTCTTACTGCAGAGATCTAACTGGGAGAACCCACTGAGGCCATGCAGCGTTACAGATCAATCCTAATTTATGCAACCCAAATTGTTTCCAGTGGGTTAAAAGGCACCCCACCCCAAGGGAGAGTCCTTGGGAACTGAAAAGAAGGTCCATTACCTAGAAAATACCCGACTCCCGGGTGGTGTCCCACGCAGGATGTGTCCGAGCTTCCTGGTGTGTCAAAGCGACCGGAGGCATCCCCCGAACAAAATCTCCATGACCACCGCCACTGATATAGGCCATTGTTAAAGGCAGGCCAGCCCTCCCCTCAGCTTCCACCATCGCATTCTAGACTATGATACATGACAGTGTATGGACCAAACTACCGTGCCTTGAAGGTCGTGCCATGAAGCTCACATCTTATTTTACCTTGCCTCGAAGAACCTGCAGTTTTTAGCCCATGGAAAATACTGCAAGTTTTACAGGGGGAATTACCCAATTTTGTAGATTAAGTAATTAGTAGAGGACTTGACGGAAAACAGTAAATATAGAAATCCATCACGGTCTAAGCAACATTCCAGTACACCTGGTCTTTACAGCCTACTCTTCCCAGATGCAGCCTCCAGTAAGATTCAACTAAGTTGGGGGGCGGAGGGGAGAAGGTGGTGGAATGTCCTAGTCAGGGGTAGGAAGCAGCTCTAATATGAGAAGTAAAGAGCAAATTTCGGGAGCCGAAGGAGTCGTAGCCTCCCCCCCCCCTTTTCTTTTTATGTTTGAGGTGTCCTCAGTATGTAAAAGGGTCAGGGCGGACCTGACTAGACCCTACACAGTAAAGGGAGCAAGGGACACCTTTTACCTTGTTTATGGCAACGTTGCAAGTTCTCTCCAATTCTCTCCCACACTTCTCAATCTAAAGTTCCTCAGTGAAGGAACCATGGGTTCTGTTCAGTAACCTCTAACAAACCTTTAAGCTGGTCCTCCATTACAGAGCCCCCGCTCAGCTTAAAGAGCCGTTTCTCATTTCTAGTAGCAATGGTAGCCTTTAAGAGCTGCTTTAAGATCTTAATATATTGACTCTGTTCGAGAGAGAGGCTTTACCCCATTATCTGGACTTGAGAACTTTTTGTAATTCCGTGAATACCCAAGCCTGAAACTTCCCCAGTTCAGCCATGGGCCGATAACAACTTACTGCACGCAGACTTCTCGATTTCGGGGTCCGTACGGTGTCCGTTGCGAGATGGTCATATCGGGGTCACCACTTGCCAGGAACGGCCAGCAATCCCTGCACCAGCGGAAGAAAGATTACTCCAAACTTTGTCGCAGAACAGATGAGATCACAAGCAGGTCAACACTCACAGGCGGAGACCCTTCGCTCGTCTTTGCTCCCGCTTTTATTGGTCCTTCAAGATAATCACAAATCCTTATCACTCTTTCTCAAGCACGTGACGTGCAACAAGGGGTCTTGCTGAGACTGGGAGGATCTGCTTATTGGAGAGTTACGATATGCTAATCTGGGCGTGTTCTATTCAACACAGCCTAAGAGACAATGCTACTCTCAGGTCGCAGGGTGGCTGTTTGCGCTAGGAAAGCTTCCGGAAGGCAACGCCACGCGGCCTTCCAACGGGAGAGTGGTCACGTAGGCCTCGGCAGTCCAAAGGCCTACGCCCTCCTCTGAAACCTTCCCTGCCCTCGGAGGCCTCCTTGTTACATTTTAGCAAGCCAGGTATTATGGCTGATTTCATGCTCTACTTAACCCCAACAAAAAATCACTTTAAACCCAGAGAAAAGTCCTTTCTTTATCTCCCCCTCTCCCATCTCTTTCTTTCTCTCTCTCTCTACACACACACACACACACACACACACACACACTTAGAGTAATCTATTTTATTTAACGTTACATTGTGAGCATTTTCCTTTAGCCATAAATCTCCTTTAATGACAACACTGTTATATGAAAATTGTTATAATCTGTATACCTAGACTCTTTTTAAAAATATTTAATCTATTGCTATTTTTTTCTTTTTGAATAGTGCTATAGTAATGGTCTGTGTGTGTGTGTGTGTGTGTGCGTGTGCAGCGAAAATAAATATTTAGAAATTATATTTTTGAGCTAACGTACATGCAGCATTTTAAGAATGTCAATTTGCACTGGCCAGAATGTCCTCAAAAAAGTGGACCTATGGTTTTAATAACTCAAAACTATATAGTTCTTCATGTAATGTCTTTCAAACACAGGACTAAAAAAGTAAAAGGGAAGAAGACAGGCTGACTTGAATTATTACCTTATATTTTATTTAACTCTAATTGTATATAAGGTAAGAAGTAATTTCACAGGGTTCATTTTACAAAAAGTTCATTTATTCTTTCTACCATTCGCCCTTACTCTCTGCTCCCCCCAACGAACATACACACAAATCCCTCTGTGCCTTCCAAACGGCTTAAAATATTAAGGACAATCAGTTTCATATGATTGTCATAGATATATTTCTAAGCATTTAAAAATGCACGATCATAATACAAAATTACAATTCCTGAAAATTTAATCTATTTTAATCTATTCACTAGTGTTAAAAAAAAAAAAAAACTTTCATTTTGTAGGACTTAAAAGTGAGTGTGGACATCTACTGTCTTTCCTATCAAGCACTGTACTTTGTTCTTACTATTATTCCTTTCATCTCTTAAAAAAAAAAAAAAAGAACTAGATATAATTAGGTGAGCAAACTGAGGCTTTCATTAGAGATTTCTGGAGCAATTCCTGAACTTTGTGTCAAGATTAGTCCTGCCATTTTTCATATATATTTCAAATAAGGGTGTATTTCTGTGCATTATTATTAAAATTAAAGTTCCTAATATAGATACATGGGAAGAATAATCCAGTCTGATACGTAGATCATGGCTCAACACTGAAATGAGCTCAGTTAAATACTGTATCAGTCCAGAGCAACTTGATTTAGGGAGTTAGGGAGACCTCCATTTGTAAGATCACGTTAAATGAAAATGGCCAATGGCAGAATTGACTAGGAGAGATAGGCTTATAGATGTCATGTGTATGGGTGTGAGGGTATGTGTGGGTATATGTATAAACAGCCTTCCCTTCAGTTCCATTTGTATAACTTTATTAATGTTAGATTAGTCTGCCCATAGACTGTACAATGATCGATTTCTCTGGTGTTCACACTTCCTCAAAGTCACTTGAGAAGCTACAGGAAGTTACTGAATTATGGGTTGGGGTACTCACATCATGTAAGGTGTTGAATTGTGCTGTTTGGGATATTGAAATTTTTAAATCTCCTATATTTTTTAAGTAAGGACAATTAATGTATATTTTACCCTGTCTTAATAATAACTAAAGTTGAACCACACAACTCTTCCTATAGCACTTATTAGTTTACTGTTTCCCAAAATATATTTTTAAATAGGCTTGTCAAAATCATAGTAACTATCATAAGTGAAAAGTGTACATTAAGTTACTCTAAAACCTAGTAAATCACTGTGTTACTCTGCTTCCTGGTTAATTATCTATTTCTCTTACTACAAAGGGTTACTTGATTTTCAGAATAGTTAATAAATAAATATACTTTAGAAACCATGGATAAAACTGCTTTTAGTTCTTGTCTTTAGTGGGGGGGGGAACAACCAAATATCCTAAACACTGTTATTCCCAATTATTCTGTAGGAAGAGAAAAGCTTATGCATTTAATATTTTATTCAAATTATATACATTGGCTATGGAGAAAGCCCAGGATTCCACACTGGGTTCAGAAGAGACTATCCTTTCCCCATTTAATATTCTTTGCTCCCTTGTCAAATATTAACTATATATGCAAAGGCTTTTTTCTAGTCTCTTGATTCTGTTACATTGGTCTATGTGTCTATTTTTAATACTGTTACAATACTATTTTTACTACTGTAACTTTGTAATATAGTTTGAAATCAGTAGGAGAATCACATTCCTCTTGTTCTTTCTCCAGATTGCTTTGGTTATTCAGGTGTATGGTGGTTCAATACAAACTTTAGGATTTTTCCTATTTCTGTGAAAAATCCCATTGGAATTTTGATAGGGATTGCATTGAATCTATAGATAACTTTGGGTAGTATGGACAATTTAACATTAATTCTTCCAATCCATGAACATGGAATATCTTTCCATTGATTTGTGTCTTCATTAATTTCTTTTAGAAAAAAAAAAAAGTCCTAATTTTCAGTGTACAGATTTTCCCCTCCTTGATTAAATTTATTTGTAAGCATTTCATTGTTCTTGATGCTATTGTGAATGGTATTTTTTTAATTTCTTTTTAATATATTTCAGTTTTAATGAACAAAAAATGCAACTGATTTCTGAATGTTGGTTTTGTATCCTGCAACTTGTTAAATTAGTTCATTAATTCTAAGAGTTCTTTGGCGGATTCTTTAGGATTTTCCATGTATAAAATAGTATTATCTACAAACAGAGACAATTTTGCTTCTTCCTTTACAATTTTTTTCCCTAAGATCTTCATTTTAAAAAATTCCACTAAAGACCGAATTCATTAAGTATCACATATAAGGTGATAAATCATATGTATTCTCATTCTTGGCACAATTCAGTACCTGTCTGGATATTCAAAGGCATTTAGCAGATTTTTGTTTGTTTCTGCCTTGAAACATGCATTTCTTATTCTAGTAGTTTTACAGATTCATGCTTATCCAACAGCCCATAGTCCCATTTTTTTGATAAAGAAAATAAATAGCATTGGCTTAGTTCAGATAATACTGTAATACTAAATCTGTAAGAGACAGAAGTATGATAAATGTTGACTTTTTATATAAACTTTTATATTAGTAATTTTATGTTTCTTTTAATATTATATGACACTTTCAAAAAGTTAAAAATAGAACCAGAATTGGAGGTACTATACAGGTGTAGAAAAGATAAATCAATCCATTTGTGCAGCATTTGTATAACTTAATTAATGTTAGATTAGTCTGATTATAGACCAATTTTTTTATAGTAATGCTAACAAACTGAATCATGAGATGAAATATATTCAGGTCCCCATCCAATAGTACAGATTTCTTCATATATCAATAACAAAATAAAGAATCACAGTATTAAAATATTGTGGGACAAGCATATTAAATCTTCAGTTACTCCTTTATAAAGTCCTATCTTTCAATATATTCAGAATGGTCTGTGAAGAGGGCACCATATGTTGAAGGAATAATATTCTCTATCATCATTATGTTCCTCTTAAGTATATGCATCTGTGTTTCTCTGTTGTTCTTCCACAAAATAAGTAAGTTCAATTGATGACACTGTGAAGTTTTAGTGCTCTTGAGATATCTGGTTTAAAAAATTGCAGGAATTGGGGGCGCCTGCGTGGCACAGCGGTTAAGCGTCTGCCTTCAGCTCAGGGCGTGATCCCGGCGAGCCCCACATCAGGCTCTTCTGCTATGAGCCTGCTTCTTCCTCTCCCACTCCCCCTGCTTGTGTTCCCTCTCTCGCTGGCTGTCTCTATCTCTGTCAAAAAAATAAATAAAATCTAAAAAAAAAATTAAAAAATAAAAAATAAAAAATTGCAGGAATTGGATGTCAGGAAGAAAAAGAACAGCAGTAGAAAGAAACATTGAGGTGAAATAAATAGTGCAATAAAGTGAAATAAATTGAACTTATACACAGATCTGTTAGAGATAAAATGATGGCAATCCCCATAGAGTTGCATGTAAAATTATCACAAACTAAAATCTACAGGGTTGGTTGTGAAAAATAATTCCTCATTTGTGTCAAATCCATCAATTAATTGTCTGCTACCACATTCTATCCCAGTGAATTTTAGTGGCAGTCCACCACTGTAAGTCACATTAATTATTCATCCAGCAAATAATTTTTGTGTAATTACTACATCACAAATAGTACCATGTTCTAGAAATATGGTGATTATCAGGAAATACACAGCCACTGCTCTCATAGAGCTTTCCATTTTTCAGGGAGAAAGATGTTGAACAAAGAATACTACATCATGTTGGATAACCATAAGAAGCAATGGGTATGCACAACAGGGGCACCCAAGCTTATCTAGAGGTGGTTTGGAAAATTTTCTGAAGTAATAACATTTGAAGTGAAGCAAAAGTCATGAAAAACAATTATCTAGGTAGAGGGTGAAGGAGCAGAAAGAAAAAAGAGAATGTGCAAAGGCATGGAAGCAAGAGAGGTTTGGTTTACTAATAATGAGTAAAAATAACCCAGCATGGCTATGCATGTGTGTGAAGCAGAAAAGGATAAGTAATAGATAGCAGAAGACAGAACATGTAGGGCCACATAAACCTCACTACAGGTTTTTTTTTTTGTTTTGTTTTGTTTTTTTTAAGATTTTATTTATTTATGTGACAGAGAGACAGCCAGTGAGAGATGGAACACAGGCAGGGGGAGTGGGGGAGGAAGAAGCAGGCTCCTAGCAGAGGAGCCTGATGTGGGGCTTGATCCCAGAACACTGGGATCACGCCCTGAGCCGAAGGCAGACGCTTAATGACTGTGCCACCCAGGCGCCCCCTCACTATGGTTTTAAACTTCATCCTAGTTCAGAAATAACCTACTAGCTGCAAGACAGAAAATGGTATTTAGGTGTGAAGATGTGAGAAGAGGAAATTATAATTACCTAGGTGAGGGATGATGATGGCCTATTTAATGATGAGGATATTGAGGAATGAACTGGATCAGAAATGTGTGTTGTAGGTAGAATAGTAAGAACATAATTGATTGAACGTAAGCAGGGTGTAGGGAGAAATAAAATAATGGTTTCCAGGTTTTGGATTTGACTTCTTGAGTCAATAATGGTGATATTCACAATGTAAAGTGCATTGGTGAGAAAAAGGAGCTGATATATTCAGTTTTTAAGATGTTGATTATGTGGTAACTGAGCTACCCACCAAGTAAGTAAGTCTAATGAACATAGAGATACAGAGAGCACAAGAAAGGCACTAACCATATATAGTGATCACAAATGTAGTAAAGTATAAGTTGATGGTGGGCGTGGCAAGTGATGGGATCAACAGACGAGGAGGGAGATCTTTCAGCGCCTGATTCAGGACTGTCTGGAGCTGCCCAGAGGTGAGGTATAATTACACATTTATCTCACTAGATAGCTGATAATTTGCAGAAGCTTTTTAGCTTGGTGAGGTCCCAATAGTTCATTTTTGCTTTTGTTTCCCTTGCCTTTAGAGACATGTCTTGCAAGAAGTTGCTGAAGGAAAACTGAATGGGAATAAATCAGAGAGGGAGACAAACCATGAGAGACTCTTGACTCTGGGAAACAAACTGAGGGTTACAGAAGGAGAGGTTGGTGGAGGGATGGGGCAACTGGGTGATGGGCATTAAGGAGCACACACGATGTGATGAGCGCTGGGTATTATATGCAACTGATGAATCACTGAACACTACATCTAAAACCAATGATGTACTATATGTTGGCTAATTTAATTTAAATTAAAAAAATCGATTCTGCAAGTAACTCAATAATTCTGTAATTAGAAAAAATAAAGCTTAGAAATCTTAAAAATATTGTCCAACTGGGCTACTTTTTTTGTTGTGTTCTTTCCTTGTTTGTAGCATAAAAAAACATATCTAACCATATTCTGGCCTAAGAGAGCTAACAATTAATTTTGCAATCACTTTTTTATTACATTTTTGTGAATTAGAAGTCTTAGAAAAAATAAAGCTTAAAAATTTTAAAATTATTGTCCAACTGGGCTACTTTTTTGTTGTGCTTCTTTCCTTTTTTTTTTAGCATAAAAAACAAATCTAACTATATTCTGACCTAAGAAAGCTAACAATTAATTTTACAATCACCTTTTTATTATTTTTTTGTGAATTAGAAGTCATAGTCAATAGAAAGTAAGATTTTATTTGCTAAGTGTGTCTCCTTTCTTTATGAACTTTAAAACTCTACAATTACATTCACCAAATTTTAAAATAATATGAAAATTTAAAAGATAGAGTGAGTGGTATACGCAAATCAGAAAAGCAGCTTCTTCATTTAAAACTTTATAATGAATTAAGTCAAACTGGTTTATGTAGACGTCTGCTTCAGAAGTATCAAACAGATAGTGTTGCCTTTAATCAATACCAAATCCTTTTATTATAATCCTCTTTTTTTAGCCTCACATTCTTAAATTTCAACCTTCATAATAATGTAATACCTACCTACATGTTTTATACTCTTTCCTTACTAATTTATAATTTATTTATTTATTTTTTTTTTAAAGATTTTATTTATTTATTCGACAGAGACAGAGACAGCCAGCGAGAGAGGGAACACAAGCAGGGGGAGTGGGAGAGGAAGAAGCAGGCTCATAGCGGAGGAGCCTGACGTGGGGCTCGATCCCATAACACCGGGATCACGCCCTGAGCCGAAGGCAGACGCTTAACCGCTGTGCCACCCAGGCGCCCCTCCTTACTAATTTATAATTTAAAATGAACAACTGGTTATCATCTTAGCACTATCTGGGATGTACTTAATATTTATTCGATTAACTGATATAATCTTGACATGTGGAAAAAAATCAGATGTTCATTAAAACAAGAACTAATATTCACAAATTGTTTGCAATGTGCCAGATGTTTTAAAAGTCCCCACAACAAATTTAAGATAGACAGACAGATAGATACATCATAGATAGATCTCTCTTCATTTTACAAATGAGGAACATAAATTACCACAAAACTATTAATAAAGATTACCCTCTGAACCTCTGTTTGCTAAAAGTTTTTTTAAAGGCCAAAAAAATCATTCTCTCAAAGCCTAGCACTTTATTGAATATTGTAAACTTATGATACAAATTATAAATTTCTCATTTGAGACTCCTGTATTTTGAGAAGTTATAACTGTAGTCACCTGAAATATAGATTACTTAAATACATTAATCAGTTTACCATGTAAGTAATCATTTTGATAAAATGTAGAAGATAAGAATATATATTAGCAATTTATCCATATTAAGAATAGGTTCCATTCAGACCCTAAACTTTGAGTAAAAATGGATGTTTATAAATGAATTATTAAAGATTTTAAACCAAATAACAAACTATCAAAGTTAGCTTAATATCTTATCCTGAAAAATATGCCTTCACAAGAACCTGAAAGACCAGGATGAATTTAAAGTTCCTATACTCCTCAGTTATCTGTGTTTGAATGTGTTGGCCAGGGAGGAGCCAGGCCCCAGCCCCATGTCTTCAGCCCACAGCCTTCTCCCTTTGTCTTCTAATTCCTGACCTTTTCTTATTTCTGGAGGAAGCTCATGTTCCCAAGTGTGAACACTTCAGCTCTTATTTTTAGGCTCCATCCAAACAGCCCCTCTAAAAAGCCTCCCCTTAGCCATTGCTTCGGCCTGGTAGAATGTGCACAATAGTATCCTCCCCTAAGCAGGACAGACTCAAATTAGAGACCCAGGTAGGAACTGGAAATATGGCTCTGAGTCATTTGGGCAAGGCCTTCGAAGGTCCTGAAAACCTGGAACACGGTCCAGAAAAGGAACCTGTGGGCTCTGGTTAGTCATGATTCATTGGCTCTAAAGCCTCCACCCCATGATGGGTATTATGAAGGGCATTTGTTGTGATGAGCACTGGGTATGATTTGTAAGTGATGAATCACTAAATTCTACTCCTGAAACTAGTATTATACCATATGTTAACTAACTGGAATTTAAATAAAAACTTGAAGAAAAAAAAATAAACACTCCTCCCAGGTCATGGCCCCTTGTTGCCCTGGTATATAGATGGTAATGTTTATACTACATATTAAATATAATCGTATTTTCTTACTCTATTTGCCGGCATAGCCCTAAATCCCAGCTGACATAGATAAGTGATTAGATAAATGGATCGTCATCATCATCATCATCTTTCTAGTAACAAATTTGTCCTCAGGAACCCAAACTCATGTATTGTAGAGAACTAACTATCCTCCCTTATAGCCATCACCACAAGCAGGAATTGTTCTGTTTTTGCTTTTGTTTTTTCCTACAGGTGTAAGGATGGACACATAATCTGTTCTGCCATAGGATTATTTGTGCTAAAGCTAAGTAAAGAGAATAGGTCTCCTTGTAGTAGAGAGACTCTGTCGTATGAGATAGGAGGGAGCTATCTGGGAAGCTAGTATTTTCAACCATCTGGACTAAAATCTAAGAAAACAATGACAGTATGCAGAAGAAAGCAGAGAAGGGAGCTAGTTAAGTCCCAAACAATGTCCCTGGTTCTCCTAGGACTGAGCCAACCTTTAACACAGAGCTCTTCTCTAGGGCATAGGGACCTTATAATTCATTCCCTTTGAGTTTTCAAGACCGAAATTACATGGGTATTACCAAAATGGTATGAAAACTGCAAAAATAGCTATCAGCTTTTTGGAGAAAGTAGTCCTCTTCACTTTATCTGAGAATATCACTTATTATTACACTAGTTTGAGAGCAGCTTGCTTCTCAACACTATGACAGATTTTTAATCTCTAACCTGTGAGTGCAGGGGATCCCTGTGAGTGCTAGAGACCATATGGTGGTTCTCTGCAGTCGTATGGAAAACCAGCTGGGCTGCCTAAAGATTTATGATCAATTATCTATGCTCAAAGGCCATAAACCCATTGAACAATGGCTCTTTCAGAGTTTCTGTGAGAGGGAAATAACCAGCTATTGTTGAGCTGCTTTGTCAATAGAAGAAGTTATTAACTCAAATTGTAAAACTTTATACTTCAAATGGGCTTTTTAGTTGATAATAAAATTAATAAGTGTTTTGACAGACGTTCTAGTCTTCTAATAATAAACCTATTCACAGACACAAATATACACAGAAAATATACTCACACCCACACACACAAACACTATCAAACTTTCCAGTATGATTTCAGTAAACAGTGCCCTGGGACTTTTATATGAAAATTGTGACTTTTTAATTGTTTTCCTCCTATATTTTCATGATCATGTTATTCTAAGAGGGGCAAGCTTTGAAAATATTTCATGAATCTAATTCTCATTGTGAGTCTTGTATTAGCCAATCATCTATCGCCCTCTCTAATTTGGTGGCTAACTGCTTTTAGGAAAGTACTGCATTCTTCTCAGGTTCTTCTTAATGTAAAAATTATTTCATTTATTGGGAATTTTTTTACATGTTTACTGTGCCTTTTGGCATGTGCACATGTTTTATATCCACTTTGTTGAGGAGGAATTTGAGAAAGAATCCCTATAAACTACTTTTACTAGTTTGAGTAGACTCTTTTTTATTAGTACTTAATTTCCAATATTGGTATTCTAGAAGAGAATTGTCCCTTTATAAGAGGAGTGGAATATAGTTATATAGTTATTTCCAACCCAGTTGCCCAGGAGAAAAGAACATAGAAGGATGGAAAGACTTAAAAAAAAAAAACAAAAACAAAAAAAAAAAACAAAAACTGGAGACTGAATGAGAAATGGGGCCATTAATTTCTCTAATCTAATTTCTTTAAAATAAAAATCTGAAATTAAGAAAAATTATGTTACATTGTATCAAATGTCACATTTGAATCATTTACCTCCAAAAGTTTTGTATATTAGAATGAACTGTGCTATAAGCTATATTCATGTATCTGATATTTTTATCATGAATTTATGACAGTTATTTAATATATTAGTGTGAATATATTACATAAACCCCAGGTGGTTGTTTTTATATTGTAAATAAAGTTTTGCTTTTTAACATTTTAATCTGTACAAGGATCTTTAATTATGATTAATTGTAAAAGTTCAAATGAATTACAATATGGATGAGACGGTTTTTATAAAATCTCAATCAAAAATTATTTATGCTCTGCCACTTTATCAAAACAGGAATCAGATTAATGCTCTCACAGTCCTTTTTTTTTTTTCTTTTAAGATTTTATTTATTTATTGGACAGAGAGAGACACAGCGAGGGAGGGAACGCCAGCAGGGAGAGTGGGAGAGGGAGAAGCAGGCTTCCCGCTAAGCAGGGAGCCTGATGCAGGGCTGGATCCCAGGACCCCAGGATCATGACCTGAGCCGAAGGCAGATGCTTAATGATGGAGCCACCCAGGCGCCCCAATGCTCTCACAATCTTTATTTGATTTTTATATACATATCTCCATACTACTACAAAGAAAATCAAAAGCTATTTTATGAGTAATTTAAAAATCTATTTACTGTCAAAACAAAAATCGATAAACATGAATCCTGACAATGTCATTTTTTTTTAATTAATAGAAGTTTTGGGTAATATACTCCCAAGGTACACATTCTGAGATTATAAAATTATATTTAATCTGTATTATATTCACACACTTCTTAGTAGAATGTCATCAATACCCAAAAAAATCATTCAAAGACAGCCAAAGCAAATATTATTTTCACTAAATTAGTTTATAAAATTATTAAGTTCAGTGGAATAGTAATTTGTTTTCTATAAGATGCAAAAATAGTGAGATAATGGAATTTTCTAAAATACGCAAACTGATGTTAAACATTATTACTAATATTAATGTTATCAAGTTTATAAAAGCATTCAACAATTCAGTGAGTTTTTTTTAATAAAGTTATTTAACATTCTTAAAGATTAGTTTTTCAGTGTCTTTCAGCTTTACATAAGGAAAATATTTGTTTCCAGAAATTTACATTGGGCATGGATTTGACTCAGAAAAAAAACTGACACAAAATTGCAGAAGTTCCCCCAGTGCTATATGATTTGTTCTCTTATTTTTTGTGGACTGTCAAACTAGGGGATATTGTTAAGTTAGAAAGAGAAGAAAAATGTAAACAAAATTTCCAGAAAATTACTGATAGAATTATTAATCTGTAAGGACACATATGCCCTTTATGAAGTCCCTCAGCTTCCCTCACTACATCTGTTACTACAGAAAGAACCCCTTAGCTGTAGAAAGTCTACACCATGTGGAATCATGATGGTAGAATTCTTCTCTCAGAAAACATATGGTCAGTGTGACAAAATAAATTTAGTTAGTAAATAGTAAACTCGTTCTCTAGACCAGATTTATCATAATATACCAATGCATACACTATAATAATACAGGCAAGTGGGAATCATGAACCTAGATTAAGGTCCGTAAAACATTTTGAAATGTTCTCCTTTTGGAATTAATCATTATTTAGACCTTATTTAATTAGAACATATAATTTCTGTTAGCTTTTAAATGTTTAGAGTATTAAAACTATTTTATGTACACTTGTAAGCCTTCACTTACAAAAGCTTTAGTGTTCATTCTCACTGCTATTCAGTCTTTTGCCTTTTTTGCCACTGCTAAATCAATGAAATAGATTAAAAAATTAATTCAGACTTTGGGACATAGCAATGTTATAAAAACAATGCCTAAACTTATGATTAAGGATGTCCATTTTTAAAACCCCAAAATATAATTAGGAAAGATGAAAATAATATCTGAAGCTCATATCTGTTTGCACTGCCTCCATAAAATCAGGCATAATGAGCTCCCTGTAGTCATTAAAAAATATGAGAGGTGATTTAATTGTTTTGGGGGCTCCCAATCTGATGCTTATCCCAGAACCGCAGCTCAGACAAAGTGTATTTATCATGTACTATAACAAGTGAACCTATAAAATCTATAGAGCAAAGTGTTATAAATCACCAGGCAGTAAATAGTCACTGGACCTCTGGACTTTTAGAATTCCCACTTCTTCAATGAAGCAATATGGACTCTGTAATAATGGTAGAAGAAAATTTTAATGATCTAGAATAGAGATGACAAACTGGTGGATTAAGGGGGTAAATATTTACTGGACTTATGGGGCTTAAAAATTCTCATTTCTTTAATGAAGCAAATGAATTTTTTATATGGTTGAAAAATGTATAAGGATGATCTATCAAAAGGGTTGCACACCAGCGACCTGAGGGATTTAACTTAAGAATGTGTTGTATTTTCATTGAATTGAGTAGGTAGGCAATGTTGATTCCAAATTTAACTCAGTTATTAACATTTAAAAATCTCTGGTTTTCCTAGAAAAATCTATTTTCTAATTTACGTTAAAATTGAGAGAATCAGGTAGCATGGTACTTCATTAATTAACACAGTGACAATCCATTAAATCTGTGTAGCAGCTATATTTTAGGGTGCTTGTTTTACCCCTAATCAGGATTTGAACTTCTCAATTGAGTCATGAAGGTTAGATTTCCCAGGCAATTGCCTGAAAGCCGTCCCTGACCATCCACCCACTTGGCTTAATCCCTCTCCTGTTTCTCTGCACTATATTCATGGCAATTATCACTATTGAAAATTTCTTTGTTTACTTCCTAATGGTTAACCAAATTTTTCTGGAATATAAATAACCCAAGTGTAGGGATGTTGGCTAATTTCTTACCTCTTACCCAGGACCTAGAATACAGACTGGTGTACAAAGGAGTTTATATAATATTTACTAAATGAATGCCATGTGGCTGTCAGTTGTTATTTATTTGCACTATGCTTCTGTTGTTTTGCTCAGATTAAATAAAAAATACAAATTCTTCTTGTAATTAAAACTCCATCACAAGTAGGAAATACAAGATTAACAAAGAAGACCATATTTTATTTATATTTTACTTGTTTCATATTTTCTTATCTTTTTGGGAATATTTTTAGGATTATTTTTATTTAAAGGGAATAATTAGGCCACTGCCTTTCTATTTGATCCATTTGCCATTGCATGTGATCTTTCCATTTCTTGTTGATTTGTAAAAGAGAGGTATTTAGAAAAAATACCATGTATTCAATTGGTTTTCACAATCTTTAAATAGTACTATTTAAAATTCATTATAGTTTTATCATATGCTGGTTGATATTCATTATTCTAATCTACAACTTTCTTTTTTCATAGTATCCTCTCTTTACCTTGTTAATTTCTCCAAAAATGACTGCCAGAATTGCAATATATATAATTCATTTATTGGAGACAACTTATTCTCCAATATTACTTCATTCTGCTATATTAGTTTGGTCAAACAAATTATACATTGGTTGATAAATGTTACTAATTTTGTTTTATTCATTGGCAAATATTTTTAATAGATTTATTCTAATTCCTTTGTGTTTCTAGCCCTCATTCATTTGATTATTGAATAATAGCATTTCTTCCTTTTCAAAAAATTGTGCTATTCCAGAATTCAAGTATAATGTCAACTGTTGATCTAAAGTAGTATCCATCCTCATTTTAGGAAAATATCTTTACCTTATTAATCTTTTTTTGTGACTATTGTAAGAAATTGCTTAAATAAATTTTCTCACGATTAGACCTCTATACTTATTTATAAAAAATAATTAAAAATAATAGGACACAAAGAGGTATATGCATGGAATATTTTCTGTAGGATGATTAAACATAAGAAATTATGTTATTATATTAAGTCATCTAGTTTCAGTATATTACTGACTTTTTTCCAAAACCAAGGTACATGAGCCTAATTGAAATCAGTCTACACAACAAATTATTCGATATATTGAAAAAAAGCTGCAAAGGACCTCAACAGTGTGTTTATTTCTTGTGTTTTCTATTTTTAATTATTTAATTATGAATAATGTACCAAATAAAAAATGGATAGAAATCCAATTTTAATTTTTAGTTCTGGCCAAGGTGGAATTTCACTCAGGATCTCACTATTACAACTAAAATATCCTGGTTATAACACAATCATAAGAAGTTTAACACAAACCCTGGATTGAAACAAGCATAGGATGATTTTGAAAGATGAAAAGAAGAAAGTAAACTGCCTAGAGACTTTAGGACTTGAGGAACAACATAGCAGTGAGTTCCTTATTGCTTCACATTTAGCCTGAAAAGGTGCTCCAGAAACCTCCAACCTGGAACTCCCAATAGGCAAAGATAAAAGCTTTAAGGAAAGCCTCAATACCTGGGCAAAGGTCTGAGAAAAGGGTGGTCGGGCAGTACTCCACTTTAGCCAAGTATCAGTGGGAACCCTTCACACCACCCTGCACCACACCCATGATTTCAATGGCCAGGGAGCAGGGAAAACTCATCTTCCATCCCCCTTCTAGTGGAAGCAGGTCCTGCTCTAGTTATTCCACCAGGCCAATGTCTTAAGTGTCTAATGGCAAGGTAAATCTTGACCTACACCTTACAGCAAAGACCATGACAATGCAGTTTGAGGTGGGTCTAGTCACCATTATGCTTCACTTCCCCACCCCTACTCCAAGTGTCAGTGGGGCTTAGGGAGGAGTGGAACCTTTACCCTACCCTGCAATAATGAGACTACATGAGGCATTGTGAATTGAAACTAGACAATACTCTAATTTCTCCTTACCCAGTTGACAACAGGACCCAACTGGGAACCTAGCAACCTGAATTTTGACATATACCCATCAGTAATGAGACTGAATAAGGTAGGTGGTAGAAGGCAGGGTGAATTGGCACTCTGATACCCTTCACTGCCTCTAGTGTCAGTTGGCCCCAGTAGGACTCTATAAATAAATCAATATAGAATAATAATAAAAAAAAGTTCAAGTACTCCCAGGAAAACAAGACAAAATACACAAAGCGACAAGACACTAAGAAAAAAAAAAAAAAAAAAAAAAAACAGAAAACAAATAATGAAAAAGGAAATATTAGAGCCATAAAATATCAATAATTACCTTAAACGTAAATTGTTGAAAGAGATTGTCAGAATGGACTTTCAAAAATACCAGTTGAAAGAGAATGGCAGAATGGACTTTCAAAAATAGGGTTAATTGTATACTGTTTACCAGAAATTCATTGCAAAATCAATGACAAAGGCAAAATATAAGTAAAAATATGGGGAAAGCAATATCATGCAAACATTATTTTTTTTAAAAAGCAGGAATGACTATGTTATATTAGATAAAATAAACTTCAGAACAAAGATGATTCTTAGAGATGAAGAGGAATATTACCTAATAATATTAGTATTAATCTACCTAAAAGGCACAATGAATTTAAATGTTTATGCCCCCCAAAATAGAGCTTTATTTTTAATTTATTTTTATTTTTATTATTATTATGTTTGGTTAGCCAGAGCTTTAGAATATAAAAAGCAAAAATTGGTACAGCAGAAAGAAGAAATAAATAAATGTGTGATAATAGTTGGTGATTTTAACACCCACTCAGCAATTGATAAAACTATTAGACAGAAAATCAGTAAAGATATAGGAAAACTCAATAACACAGTGAATTAACACAAACTATTTAATATACATAAATATCCAAAAACAGCAGATTGCACTTGTTTTTTTAGCACCCATGGAATATTCACCACGATGGCCATATCCCAGGCCAAAAAACAAACCTCAACATGTTTAAAATAAGTGAAATCGCACAGAGTGTGTTATGTAATATGCCAAAATCAAAATAAAATCAATAATATAAAGATGACAGGAAAACCTCTGTATATGTGACAATTACGGAATATACTCCCAGAAAATCCATAGGACAAAAATGAAATCTAAAAAAAGTTAAAAATACATAAAGGCATAGAACTAAGTAAAAATGGAAATAAAATATCAAAGTGTGCAGAACATAGCTAAAATAGTCCTAAGAAGGGAATATATAGCACTAAGTGTTTACGTTAGAAAACAGGAAAGATTTCAAATTGAATATCTAAGTTTTGGGGCACCTGGGTGGCTCAGTCAGTTAAGCATCTGAATCTTGATTTCAGCTCAGGTCATGATCTCAGGGTGACATCAAGCCCCAACTGGGCTCTGCACTGGGCATGGAGCCTGCTTAAGATTGTCTCTCTCCCTTTCCCTCTGCCACTACTCTCCACCCCCTTCTCCCTTAAAAAAAAAAAAAAAAAAAAAATCGAAGTCTCTCCCTCAAGAACCAAGGAAAAAAAAGAAAAATAAACCCAAAGCAAGCAAAGAAGGAAATAATAAAGAAATCAATAAACTTGAGAACAGAAAAACAATAGGAAAAACAATCATTGAAACAAAGAGCTGATTCTTTAAAAAAATAAATAAAAATCGGGATACAAAATCAATGCTCAGAAATCAGTTGCATTTCTATACACGAAAAACGAGACTGAAGAAAGAGAAATTAGGGAAGCCATCCCATTTACAATAGCACCAAAAACCATACGTTACCTTGGAATTAACTTAACCAGAGACGTAAAGGACCTATATTCTAGAAACTATAAATCACTCTTGAAAGACATTGAGGAAGACATAAAAAGATGGAAAGATATTCCATGCTCATGGATCGGAAGAATTAACATAGTTATAATGTCCATGCTACCCAGAGCAATCTACACTTTCAATGCTATCCCGACCAAATACCGAGGACGTTTTTCAAAGAACTGGAACAAATAGTCCTTAAATTTGTATGGAACCAGAAAAGGCCCTGAATCTCCAAGGAACTGTTGAAAAGGAAAAACAAAGCTGGGGGCATCACAATGCCGGATTTCGAGCTGTACTACAAAGCTGTGATCACAAAGACAGCATGGTACTGGCACAAAAACAGACACATAGACAAGTGGAACAGAATAGAGAGCCCAGAAATGGACCCTCGGCTCTTTGGGCAACTAATATTTGATAAAGCAGGAAAAAACATCCGGTGGGAAAAAGACAGTCTCTTCAATAAATGGTGCTGGGAAAATTGAACAGCTACATGCAAGAGAATGAAACTTGACCACTATCTCACACCATACACAAAAATAAACTCCAAATGGATGAAAGACCTCGATGTGAGACAGGAATCCATCAAAATTCTAGAGGAGAACATAGGCAGCAACCTCTACAACATTGGCCAAAGCAACCTTTTTCATGATACATCCCCAAAGGCAAGAGAAACAAAAGATAAAATGAATTTATGGGACTTCATCAAGATTAAAAGTTTCTGCACAGCCAAGGAAACAGTCAGAAAAACTAAGAGGCAGCCCATGGAATGGGAGAATATATTTGCAAATGACACTACAGATAAAAGACTGGTATCCAAGATCTACAAAGAACTTCTCAAACTCAATACACGAGAAACAAATAAACAAATAAAAAAATGGGCAGAAGATATGAACAGACACTTTTTCAATGAAGACATACAAATGGCTAACAGACACATGAAAAAATGTTCAAAATCATTAGCCATCAAGGAAATTCAAATCAAAACCACACTGAGATACCACCTTACGCCAGTTAGAATGGCAAAAATAGACAAGGCAAGAAGCAACAATTGTTGGAGAGGATGTGGTGAAAGGGGATCCCTCCTACATTGTTGGTGGGAATGCAAGTTGGTACAGCCACTCTGGAAAACAGTGTGGAGGTCCCTTAAAAAGTTAAAAATTGAGCTACCCTATGATCCAGCCATTGCACTACTGGGTGTTTACCCCAAAGATACAGACATAGTAAAGAGAAGGGCCATATGCACCCCAATGTTCATAGCAGCAATGTCCACAATAGCTAAATCGTGGAAGGAGCCGAGATGCCCTTCAACAGATGACTGGATTAAGAAGTTGTGGTCCATATATACAATGGAATATTACTCAGCTATCAGAAAGAATGAGTTCTCAACATTTGCTGCAACATGGACGGCACTGGAGGAGATAACGCTAAGTGAAATAAGTCAAGCAGAGAAAGACAATTATCATATGATTTCTCTCATCTATGGAACATAAGAACTAGGATGATCAGTAGGGGAAGAAAGGGATAAAGAAAGGGGGGTAATCAGAAGGGGGATGAAACATGAGAGACTATGGACTATGAGAAACAAACTGAGGGCCTCAGAGGGGAGGGGGGTGGGGGAATGGGATAGACTGGTGATGGGTGGTGGGGAGGGCACGTATTGCATGGTGCACTGGGTGTTGTACGCAACTAATGAATCATCGAGCCTTGCATCGGAAACCGGGGATGTACTGTATGGTGACTAACATCATATAATAAAAAATCATTAAAAATAAATAAATAAAATAAATAAATAAAAATGATAAGCCTCTAGTAAGATTAATAATGATTAAAAGATAGAAGACAACTAAATTCAACCAAGATGAAATGAACAATCTGAATAGTCCTATAAAGTTAAAGAAATTAAACACATTGTTAACAAGATCCCAAAAATAAATCTCTATGCTCCTATGCTTTTTTTGAAGAATATCACCAAATATTTAAAGAAAATTAACACCACTTTTACAAAATGTATTACATATAATAGAGGAAGAAATACTCTCCAATTCATTTTATTAGGCCAGTCTTCCCTATACCAAACCAAAGAACTGGAAAAACAAAAATTATTATAGACCAAAATCTTCCATCACCTTACATGCAAAAGTCCTCAAGATAATATCTGCGAACCGAATACAGTTACATATAAAAAGAATTATAAGTCCTGTGTCCCAATGAGACTTTTTCCGGTATGCAAGTTTGGTTCAACAGTCAAAGATGAATTAATGAATCCACCATATAAATGACCTACAAATAAAACTTTTATGATCATATTAACTGACACAGTAAAAGCATTTTTAAAAATCCAATATCTGATTGATAAAATTTTTCAGTAAACTAGAAATATCATTAGAAAATGATAAGGAAAACCTATAACAAACAAAAAAGATACAGCTAATATCTTTTTTAATGGTGAAGGACATTTTCTTTGAGATCAGGAACAAGGCAAACATTTCTGCTCTCACAAAACTATTCAACATAGTACTACATTTCTTGCCATTGCAATATGGCAGGGAAAAGAATAAAAGGCAGACAAATTGGAAAGGAGGACATAAAACTTTATTCTTGCAGAAGGCATGATTATCTATATAGAAAATCTCAAGGAAGCTACAATAAACTAGAATTAATGAGTTTGGCAAGATAGCAGGATAGAAGATAAAAAAAAAAAAAAAACAATCATGTCTATATACTAACAGCAAACATGGGAAAACTAAAATTAAAAACAATACCATTCAGAGTACAGGCCTTTCACATCTTTGGTTAAGTTTATTTCTAGGCTTTTATTTGTTTGTTTGTTTTTGTTTTTGTTTGTTTTTGGTGCTATTGTAAATGGTGTGTGTGTGTGTGTGTGTGTGTGTGTGTGTGTGTTTTAATTTCTCTTTCTGTAAGTTTGTTGTTAGTGCACAGAAATGTTACAAATTTCTGGGTAGTAATTTTGTTTCCTGCCACCTGTCTAGATTGTTTTTTACTTCTAATGGCTTTGTGGCATCTTTAAGATTTTCTATGTATAGTAGCATGTTGTCTGCAAATAGTGACAATTTAACTTCTTCTTTACCAATATGGATGCCTCATTTTTTTTTTTTTTCTTGTCTGACTGCTGCGGCTAGGACTTCTAGTACTATGTTGAATACAAGTGGTGACAGTGGACATCTTGTCTCGTTCCTGACCTTATAAAGAAAGTTCTCACTTTTTCCTCATTGAGGATGATGTTAGCTGTGGGTTTTTCACATATGGCCTTTATTATGTTGAGGTATGTTCCCTCTAACCCCATTTGTTGGGACTTTTTATCATGAATGGATGTTGTACATTGTCAAGTGCTTTTTCTTCACCTATTGTTGATGTGTATGATGTTAATTGATTTGTAAATATTGAACCATCCTTGTATCCTAGGTATAAATCCCACCTGATTGTAATGAATGATCTTTTTAATGTATCTCTGTATGTGGTTTGCTAGTTGAGGATTTTTACATCTATGTTCATTAGGAATATTGGCCTGTAGTTTTATTTATTTGTTGTGCCTTTGTCTGGTTTTGGTATCAGTGTAATGTTGGTCTCATAGAA
The DNA here is from genome assembly GCF_023065955.2 of Ursus arctos. Classification (NCBI taxonomy): domain Eukaryota; kingdom Metazoa; phylum Chordata; class Mammalia; order Carnivora; family Ursidae; genus Ursus; species Ursus arctos. The sequence continues at coordinate 19,225,568 of NW_026622775.1, forward strand.
TGTATTTGGAAGCTTCCCTTCCTTTTCTAATTTTGGAATAGTTTGAGGAGAATAGGTCTTAGCTCTTCCTTAAATATCTGGTAGAATTCACTTGTGAATCTCTCTGGTCCTAGATTTTTATATTTTGGTAGCTTTTTGATTACTGATTCAATTTTGTTACTTCTAATTGGTCTGTTCAGATTTTCTATTTCTTCTTAGTCCGGCTTTGGAAGATTGTATATTTCTAGGAATTCATCCATTTCTTCTAGGTTTGTTGGCATATAATTTTTCATAGTATTCTCTTACAATCCTTTGTACTTCTGTGGTGTTGGTTGTTATTTCTCCTCTCTCATTTGTTATTTTACTTGAGTACTCTCTCTGTTTTTCTGGATGAGTCTGGCTAAGGGTTTTCGATTTTATTTATCTTTTCAAAGAACATGGACTTGGTTTCATTTTTTTTCTATTCTTTTTTAGTCCCTACTTCATTAATCTCTGTTCTGATCTTTATTATTTCCTTTCTTCTACTGGCCTTGACTTTGTTTGTTTGTTTTTTTCTAATTCCTTTAGCCATAAGGTTAGATAGTTTATATGAGTTTTTTCTTATTTCTTGATGTAGGCCAGTATTGCCATATACTTCCCTCTTAGAAATGCTTTTGGTACATCCCAAAGATTTTGGAATCTTGTGTTTTCATTTTCATTTGTCTCCATGTATTTTTTTTTAATTTCTTCTTTGATTGCTTCATGGACCCATTTATTGTTAATCTCCAAGTGTTTGTGTTTTTTTCCAGTGGCTTCCTTGTGATTTATTTCTGGTTCCATAACATTGTGATTATAAAAGATGCATGGTACGATTTCAGTCTTCTTAAATTTATTAAGGATTGTTTTATGGCCTAATTTATGATGTATTCTGGAGAGTGTCCTATGTGCACTTCAAAGAATGTGTATTCTGTTGTTTTTGGATAGAATGTTCTGTATATATGTTATGTCCATCTGGTCCGATGTGTCTTCAAAGATATTGTTTCCTTATTGATTTCCTGTCTGAATGATCTATCCATTGATGTAAGGTGAATATTAAAGTCCCCTGCTATTATTGTATAACCATTAATTTCTCTTGTTACATCCATTAATATTTTCTTTACATATTTTGGTGCTCCAGTGTTAGGTGCATAGATATTTACAAATGTTATTTCCTCCTGTTGTATTGATACTTTTAACCTTATGTAATGCCCTTATTTGAACCAATGCAATCCTTATCAAAATTCCAACAGCATTTTTCACAAAACTAGAATAAATAGTATTAAAATTTGTATGGAACCACAGAAGACCTCAAACTGCCAAAGAAATCCTGAGAAAGAACAAAGCTGGAGGTAACACAATTCCAGATTTCAAGATATATTACAAAACCATAGTAATCAAAACAGCATCCCATGCTCATGAATTGTAAGAACAAATAGTGTTAAAATTCTATACTACCCAAAGCAATCTACTCATTCAGTGTAATCCCTATCAAAATACCAACAGCATATTTTCACAGAGCTAGAACAAACAATCCTAAAATTTGTTTGGAACCAAAAAGACACTGAAATAGCCAAAGCAATCTTGGAAAAGCAAAGCAAAGCTGGAGACATCACAATTTCAGACTCAAAGTTATATTAGAAAGTTATAGTAATCAAAACAGTATGGCCCTGGCACAAAAATAGACATACAAATCCATAGAACAGAACAGAAAACCCAGAAGGGAAGACACAACTATATGGTCAATTAGTCTTTGACAAAGTAAGAAAGAATATCCAATGAGAAAAAATAATGTCTCTTCAACAAATGGTGTTGGGAAAACTGGACAGCAACATGCAAAAGAATGAAACTGGACCACTTTCCTACACCAAACACAATAATAAATTCAAAATGGATGAAAGACCTAAATGTGAGACTTGAAACAATAAAAATCCCAGGGGAGTACACAGTCAGTAACCTATTTGACATTAGCTATAGCAATTTCCTTCTAGATATGTCTCCTGAGGCAAGGGAAACAAAGAAAAATAAACTATTGGGACTACATCAAAACCAAAAGTTTCTGCACAACAAAAGAAACAATCAACAAAACTAAAAGGCAGCCTACAGGATGGGAGAAGAAATAACAAATGACATATCTGATAAAGGGTTAATATCCAAAATATATAAAGAACTTATAAAACTCAACACCAAAAAAAAAAAAAAAAAAAAGGATAATCCAAATCCATCAGGCTCTGTGCTTAGCAGGGAGTCTGCTTGGGATTTTCTCTCCCTCTGCCCTTCTCCCTGATGTCTCTCTGTCTCTCTTTCTCAAATAAATAAATAAATCTAAACAAACAAACAAACAAAAAAACACACAGTGAGATACCACCTCATACCTGTTATGGCTAAAATCAAGAAGAAAAGAAACAAGTGTTAGCAAGGATGTAGGAAAAAAGGAACCCTTGTGCACTGTTGGTAGGAATGTAGATTGGTACAGCCACTGTGGAAAACAGTATGGAGGTTCTTCAAAAAATTAAAATAGAAATCCCATATGATCCAATAATTATACTTTTAGGTATTTATCCAGGGAAAACACTAACTCGAAATGATATATGCACCTCTATGTTCAATGCAGCATTATTTACAATGGTCAAGACATGGAACTAACCTAAGTGTCCACCAATAGACAAATGGATGAAGAAAAATGGTATGCACATATGTGTATGAGTGTATACACACACATATACACAATGGGATACTATATAGTCATTAAAAATTATGAGATTGTGCCATTTGAGAAAACATGGAGGGACCTAGAAGGTATTATGCTAAGGGAAATATGTCAGACTTTGAAAGATAAATACCATATGATTACATTCATAAATAGAATCTAAAAGAAATGAATAAACAACAAAAAAAGAAGAATCAAAACTATAAATACAGAGAACTGATCGTTGCCAGAGGGTAGAGGGGTGAGGAGTTGGGCAAAAGGGGTGAAGAGGAGAGGAAGATACAGACCTCATGTATGGAAGGAGAAAGTTATAGGAATAAAAAGCAGAGCACAAGGAATACAGTCGATGATATTGTAATGACAGTGATGTAATGGCACAGATGGCAGCTATGCTTGTGGTGGACATTATGTATAAACTTGTCAAATCACTAAGTTGTACATCTGAACCTAATGTAACATTGCATGTCAACTATACTCAAATAAAAAAAATTCTAAAAAAAAATACTGAATGGTCATAAAATAAATTCTAAAAGACCCAGTAAATTAAAAATCATGTCATGTTCACATATTGGAAGACTCAACATAGTGAAAATGCCAATTCTCCTCAAATTAATACACAGAATTAATGCAATTTCTACTAAAAAAACAAGGAAAGATTTTTGTAGACACATATAAGCTTATTATAAGCTTTATATAGAAAGTTACAGGTCCTAGAACAACTAAAACAATCTTGGAAAAGAAGAAAGAGGGAGTAATTATTCTAATATTAAGTCCTACTATATAGCTATAGTAGTCAATTGTCTTGGTGTAACAGTAGACACATAGATCAGTGGAACAGAATTGAGAACCCCAAAATGACCATACTAATATTCCTAAGTAATTTTTTACAAAGGTACAAAAACAATTTAATAAGTGAAAGTATTTTTAACAAATGGTGCTAGAGCTCGAGCTACTAGAAATCTATAGGCAAAACAACAAACAACAAAACACAAAGAACATCAACCACCAACCTAAGTTTCACATCCTATAAAAACATTAACTCAACTTGGATCATAGACAATATAAAATGTAAAACTATCAAAACTTCTAGAAAAAAGACATTGGAGAAAACTGAGATCTAAGGCTAGACAATGTTCTTAAACATGATACCAAAGGCATGTCCCAGAAATATAAATACTGATAAATTGCACCTCAACAAATTTAAAAACTTTTACTCTACAAAAACCCATTGAAGAAGGTGAAAAGATAAGCTATAGTCTAGGAGAAACTATAAACCCCATAGCCAACAAAGAACTTGTATCTGGAATACATAAATAACTCTTCAAACTCAACTTGAAAAAACAATCCAATTTGGAAATGGATAAAAATCATGAGCAGATATTTCACTGAAAAGTATATACAGATGGCATATAAGGACATGAAAAGATGTTCAGTATATTTAGCCATTAGAGAAAACAAATTAAAACCACAAGGAGATATCACTATACAGCTATCAGAGGGCTAAAATAAAAAAAAAAAAAGTGAGAACCCAAATGCTAGTGAGGATGCAGAAAATGGGTGGATATCTCATACATTGCTGGTGGGAATGTAACACAATACATCTGCTGGCAGTTTCTTACAAAACTAAAGTTGCACTTACATATGGACCAACAACTGCCCTCTGGAACATTATCCCAGAAAAATGAAAATCTATATTCACAAAAAATCTGTACACAAATGTTCATAGAAGCTGTTTCATAATAGCCCCAAACTTGAAACAATTCAAGTGGCTTCCAATTGGCTAATGGTTGGACAAACAGTGGCATATCCACAGTTGTAGCACTCAACAAAAGAATACTACTCAATAATAGAAAGGAACAAGCTACTGATACAGGCAACGAGTTGGATGGATCTCAGAATTGTACCAAGGGAAAAGCCAACCCCAAAGGTCACAAACTTATTCCATGTATGTAAAATTCTTGAAATGACAAAATTATACAAAAGAACAGTTTAATGGTTGCCAGGGTTTGGAGGGGACATAAAGGAAAGTTGCTGTGACTATAAAGGAAGGCACAAGAGATCTTTGTGGTGAACGTATGTTGTATCTTGACTGTGGTGGTGGACACACAAATTTACAGATGTGATAATATTGTATAGAACTAAATATATATGCATACATGTGTCCCCCCTCCACAAAAATGACTGCAGTAAAGTTGGAGGAATCTACATAATGTCCAGGGATTGTATCAATTCAATTTCATGGTTGGGATATTATAGTAGAGTCATTTAAAATGTTACTATCGGGATTAATTGGGTGAAGGGTACACAGGATATCTCTGTATTATTTCTCTCCGTTATGTTAAAAATAAATCCAATTCCTGGAAGAATCCTTATCTCGGTGTAAGAATTCGAATGTCTTTGCAAAATGACTAAATAAATTAATATTTTTTATCTTCTCTTCTACTTCTTTTCTTCTCTTTTTCTTTTCTTCTTTTTTTTTTTTTTTAGAAAGAGAATGTGTGAGTGAGGGGGAAGGAGGGAGGGGGAGGGGCAAAGGGAGAGCGAGAGAATTACAAGCAGACTCTATGCAGAGAGGGGCGGCCTTCTCAAGGCTCAGTCTCACAACTCTGAGATCATAACCTGAGCTGAAATCAAGAGTCGGACACTTATCCAAATGAGCCACCGAGGCACCCCTCTTCTATTTCTTCATTAAAATAAGTCTAAATCTAAAAAGAATTTTCGTACATGTTATTTTGATGGATGACAAGAACAATTTCGTATGGTCATGTTTTTTGGTAACACTTTATTTCCCTGGCCTCTATGGTTTCATCTACTGGAACTCAAAAGGGACTCATCGTTCCATATGGTCCTGGTAAGGTCTCCTTATTTTTCTCCAACATTCCCCACTTCATTATAATCTGTCTAGGAGACTAATCCCTGAAAGAATGTTTACAATTAGAATCTTAAAATCATCTCTAACAAGATTAAAGCAGAAATAATCTAGTTAGGGCTTGCATCTCAATTTACCTCAGCCACAATAAGAAGTCAAGACTCACAGGGTATCCCTCATCTCTAACTCTTTCACAATCTCATATTCCTCTCTGACCTCAGAAACACTTTTACTGTGCTCTTGAGAACTCACTACCAATAAACAGAAAAATCCCCTATATAATAATCCCCACACTGAGTGTTCTCTCCACGTTCTTACCCAAAGCGGGTTGACTGATGAACATGATCCCACCGTACAGAGATTAGGTACGTAAATTGCAACTCTCTTAAGTGTATATGTGTGGGAGCATGTGTGTATGGGGTGGGTATTTTTCCCCAAACTCTATTACCATAAACCTGGAGGTAAGAGTATATATTCTCTAGGCTCCTCAATGCCACTTGCATACATTTTGTTCTCCATGCCCCTTAAAGTCTCTAACCTTCTGTAACTATAGGTCACTTCCTCATACTAATGGAAGATTTTATCATCTAAATTCACCACCTTTTCTTAAATAATTTGTTACGATTTCAGTATCGACATACCAGATCCTTGCAGTATCCTAGTCTTCTATTACTTTGACTTATTTTCCTGTATTTCATCTCAGCTATTCAATTTTTTTTAAAGATTTTTATTTATTTATTTGACAGAGAGAGAGACAGCCAGTGAGAGAGGGAACACAAGCAGGGGGAGTGGGAGAGGAAGAAGCAGGCTCCCAGCAGAGCAGGGAGCCCGATGCGGGGCTTGATCCCACGACCCTGGGATCATGCCCTGAGCCAAAGGCAGACACTTAACAACTGAGCCACCCAGGCGCCCCTCAGCTATTCAATTTTATGACGAAATATGAAAAATGTATTTCTAGGTAGTGTCCCCCTACCATTATCTTATTTCTATTTAAACACTCCACTCTGTACCATAGGCATACATCTGTTCAATATTCTTCCTCTAATATCCCAATTCTCATAACTTTTCAAATATAATGGGACCTGCAATTTATTAAATATTTTCATTTTTCATCCTCAAACTTCAGCTCTCTCTTTTCTTATGTGGCTTTTAGAATTTCTTCCCTGGGGTGACTGGATGGCTCAGTCAGTTAATCAGCAGACTCTTGATTTTGGCTCAGGTCATGATCTCAGGGTCATGAGATTGAGCCCCGTGTGGGGCTCTGTGCTCAGGGTGGAGTCTGTTTGTTCCTCTTCCTCCCCCTACTTGCACTCTTTCTCTAAGATAAATGAATAAATAAAATCTTTAAAGAAGTAATAATAAATTAAAAAAAAAAAAAAGTTCTTCCCTGCCTACAACTTCAATCATGGTGTGCTGGAGATAGTTCCTATTGCCTCCCAAGAGCCATTTGTGGGCTCTTCCCACCTTGTATACAATAATGCCAAACTGATAGTTTAATATTTATACAACATAGTAAACATTTTCTAGCACACTACTGTCTTCTAATCCCTTATGCTCATACTCATTCAAATTTTCCTGACAATAATGTGTCTGTGAATATAGATCTGGCTTTATCTTCTCTGCACTTTGATCTCTGTCTCTGTATCTCTTGTTGTTTACACTATGCCTCTTTTTTCTTTATAATCCCTCTTTCTACGTTTCATAATTATTTCCTCAGTTACGTAAAGTCTACTTCCTCCTATGAAAACAACCTCCATAAAAGGACAGATTTTTTTTTTCAGTTTTGCCCCTTCTACTGTATGAAAAATAATCTAGAATAGTTCCTGGCACATTATTATTAATAATAAATATCAACAAATTTTATTGAATTAATTTTGAATAAATGATATGAATAGTTTTGAAAGATATATTTCTTTATTTAACATGTGCTATTCCATAATTTTAACACAATATTTGTAATATATAATCATAAATCATCATAATAAAATCAGCTCCCATAAAAAAACCTGCATTTTAAGAACTAAAATAGTACCAACCCAGTTTTTTTTCATCTATCCCATTCCCCTTGTTCCTCTAAGTAGTAACAATTAAATTAAATTGGGATTTATTATTTCCATGAATTTTTAAAGTAGTTTCATCATAAAAATATACTGTTTGGTTTTTAAAATGATATCATACCTTGTATAGTTTTCAAGAACTTTTTTCATTCTCACATGTGTTTTTTAAATTTAAGATATTGTATGTAGTTGTGTGATTTTTTTTTTTTTCACTTTTGGTTTATTTTCAATAAGTGAGTTCATGTCTTACTTAGTCACTTTAATGTACATTGTTATTTCACATATTTGAAGATACTGTGAAGATTACCATTAAGAAAATTCTCATAAATATTGGCTGGTATGCATTTCCAAGATTTACTCTGGAGTAAACTAAACCAATTGTATTTCTATTTACTATCAAGTATGACTTTATTTTTTTTTTAAATTTTATTTATTTGAGAGAGAGACAAAGAGAGAGAACGCATGAGTGGGGAGAAGAGGGAGAAGCAGGCTCACAGCTGAGCAGGGAGCCTGGGAGGCGGGGCTCCATCCCAGGACACTGGGATCATGACTTGAGCAGAAGGCAGGTGCTTAACTGACTGAGCCACCCAGGTGCCCCTATCAAGAATGATTTCAAAAATAAAAGCAACACATTTAAAATAACTTAAGGAGCACCTCCACTCCTTCCCCCCACCCTGCTCCTACTCTCTCTTGCTCTCTCTCTGTAATAAACAAATAAATCTTAAATAAATAAATAAAATAAACTATAAAATGCTTAAGAATTATAAGATGTGGAAAAAATCCACACTGCTAAACTGTAAAACTTCTGAAAGAAACTAGAAGACTTAACTATGTTGTAAAATATCCAATATTCATCTATTAGACAATTAGTACCATTAAAATGTTAATTCTCTTTAAATTTATCTAAAGATGCAATAAAATCTCAACAATGATAAACTTTTAACTCAAAAAACTTAGTCTTTTATAATACAACATTTAATACAAGTATTATTTATATTGTTGGAATACTGTGCAAATTCAAGTCACAGTTACTTGTAACAATGTGGAGAATTAAAAGCTTAATCCTACAGTAAGTATTAATGACTCCAAGGATCTGGGAAGGACTCAGGTGTTCCATTTTTAAGAAACTTTCAGGTGAAAAAAAAAAAGAAAACAAACTTCCAGGTGCTTGTGATGCATGCCAAAGTTTGGAAAGAGAGAATCTTATCTTTGCACTCAGTTTTAACTTAAAAGACTTCGACTTCCTGGTGTACTAATTCTGAATGAAATGTGGTCATTGAAATCTAAGCAATACTACAAAAGCCACAACTTTAAATTTTGCATTTTTGCACTTAACAGAATACATCAATGCTTAAAATTAAAAGGGTAAACTTAATTATTTTTGCATGTAAAATTTATAAATAATCATGATGATTATCTATTAAAGTGATATTGGAAAAGGAAATATTGTTCAATACTTCATAAGAGAGCAAAAATTTCATATGCTTTATAAAAGTTATGAAATGTGAATTAGAATTAAATTCTATTGTTATCCAAACTCAAAATTGTGTTAGAATTGGCAAAACACAATACACTGAGAGTTATTTACTTGAGTATTTTATTTTAAAATTGCCATTGCCAAGCATCAAAGAAAAAGGCATAAAACCGGCTAGTGCACCTAATACTATACTACAAATACTACACTACTACACTGCAGGATAAATTTTTCTCCAAACCATCTGGAAAGCTAAAGCCCTGAAGCATGAGCACAGACAGCCCTTTTAATTTTGATCCTTGCCTGTGTAGGTCTTTAAAACATTTTGTAACTTCTTTTTTTTTTTTTTAACATTTTATTTATTTATTCGACAGAGATAGAGACAGCCAGCGAGAGAGGGAACACAAGCAGGGGGAGTGGGAGAGGAAGAAGCAGGCTCATAGCGGAGGAGCCTGACGTGGGGCTCGATCCCATAACACCAGGATCATGCCCTGACCGAAGGCAGACGCTTAACCGCTATACCACCCAGGTGCCCCAACATTTTGTAACTTCTAAATCAGACATGTCAATGTTACCATCAGAATACAAAATGGTAGCATGATCAAAGCAAGAGCCTGATATTCAACAACATTTCTCATGTTACATATTGCATATTATCTTGAGTTGTAATTTATGTTGAGAATAAAATAAAACAACATGAAAGGAACTCAAACTCAGTATATCTTAATAGGATATTTACCTGGAGTATTCCCAATCCTTATATGTATAAAATGGTGTGTGTATCAAAATCAAAGTCAGACACTTAACCAACTGAGCACCCAGGCACCCCTGAACTCACCTTTTGAGCCCACATAGTGCTTACCAGATACGGAGCTTTAGTCATTGCTTGATATTTTTGCTTTTTTTCCCCATTCTGAGACATAAGTAGTAATTATCTAACCAGAAAGATGCATGACAATAGTGAGGTACCTAACAAGCTTTCAGACAAAGAATTGCCTTCATTTCTATTACTTAATGTATTAATAATATTACTATTCTACTATTATCATATACTATAATATAGTCTACTAATACAGTATTACTATTCTACTATTAGTAATAGTATTACTAGTTCTACCATCACTGGTGCTGCTACTTGCACTGGATCTTGTCTGAGCATCAAAAATCATGGGTTTAATTTGTCTATACAAAAATATGTGGTGTTAAATGGCTCAGGGGTTTTGTAATATTTTTCTTCATAGTATTGAACTAAAATCTGTCCCCCATTAATTTTTATCTATTTTTTAAGATTTTTTTCTCTTTACGGAAAGACCTTGCCCCTTGCAATAAGCCTTATTCAGATACCTGGAAAAAGTGTCATATCTCAAGTTTTTTTTCTTTTTTTTTAAGATTTTACTTATTTATTTGACAGAGAGAGACAGCGAGAGAGGGAACACAAGCAGGGGGAGTAGGAGAGGGAGAAGCAGGCTTCCCACCAAGCAGGGAGCCTGATGCGAGGCTCGATCCCAGAACCCTGGGATCATGACCTGAGCCGAAGGCAGGTGCTTAGCAGCTGAGCCACCCAGGCGCCCCATATCTCAAGTTTGTTTATCCCGTTTTCTCAAACATTTCTCATATAAAGTGGTTTCTATTATCATTATGTCCTGTTCTCCTTTATATATGGTTTGGCTTATCACTGTTCTTTACAAATGTGGTGTTCTGAATCAAAAGAAGTGTTATACAGTCAGAACTTATACAGGCAGTGTTATACAGTCAGGAAATATGTTTCTTTTTTACATTTTAATTGGGAAACTTATTGTTAACTTTATTTAGAATCTTAATGTCCCATTTCCATTAAACTTCCTGGTATTTTGATGACTTTATTTTCTGGGCCCCTTTAATAAAATTAATCATCTAACTGTCATGTTTTTACCACCTAATTTTTTTTTTTTTGAAAAGCACACATCTGTCTTAATACCTACAATATTTTACATTATCTGTTTGTTTGGCTGTCTCTTATTTGGGACTTGGGGGTCTTTGTGCATAGGGAAAATCAGATTCATATCAGCAAATGACTGGATTGGGAAACCTAATTTAAAAGTCCAAGATCTGGTGTTCCACTTTTAAATTAATATACTTTGTAGTAAAATTTCCAGTCATAAAGCTCTTTCCAATAATTTATTTAAGATGATGAACCAAGAGATAAAAAGCATCTACAACTCACCTCTGTAATATATATATATATATACATATATATATATATATATGTATATATATATATATATATTCACTATGTGAAATATGAGCATTTTGTTCCTTTAATGTGAAACACAAAATCATTTTAAAAGGTCATTTAAAAAATAAATAAATAAATAAATAAAAGGTCATTTAGATAATACTATGAGTAATGGCACAAATAATATTCAAAACATATTCTAAAACACAGAAAGCAGTATATCTATATAATACTACATTAAAAAAATAAGATTTTATCTAGAATCCTTTTCCTTCAGCTCAAATTATTAAGTTTAATAAATTAGCTTTTTTAACAAAATAGATTTGTCTTAATTTCCAGGCCAAAATCACAAATTACCAATGCAGAAAACTTCCCCTCTGGAAATGTCTATAAAGAAATAATGATTTTCTTAATAAGCTAGAAAACTGAGGTTTTAAAAAATGCATCATAGCATTTACAGATGGTAAAAATTTACATTTTCAAGAGCCATCTGTTGATAAAAACTTTAACTGCTATTTATTGGCACTTGTTTCAGGATAAGTCATTTCAATTTTGTATCTATTTTTAGCAAAGTAATTTCATAAAATTCAACTCATTTAAGATACTATCAAGTGTTAATAGAACAAACATGAGAATGTTATGTGCAGTCATCTTAGAGATGAAAAATGTTCTGACGGAGTTTCATCTTACATTTTTAATTTTTAGTAAAGATATTATAATTTTTAAAATTTCTTCCATGCCAAGGCTATGACTATTGCTAAAGTAACTATCTAAATAATTAATTTGATAAACTCAGAACGATTTAATTGGTGGTGTTTAAAAAATCAATATTTAACTTTATCTTAAACAAACAACAAAACAAAGTGTTCTTTAACCAAAGTTTGAAAATTCTTCTACATCCAACATTAATTTCTCCAAGGTTTAATTATATTGAGCCTATCAGATAATTTAGTTTTTTAAGACAACAAATCCTGTAATGACTATTAATGACTGCTGGCTCGAAACTAAAAAAGCGATGTTCCAAATTTAAAAAAACAAAATTATAATGCTTTCCTTCATTTTCATCCTCCTGGATTTACTATCTTTCTTGATATAATGGAACATCAAATGACACCGACACGTAAAAAGTCATTGGAAGGCATGTACACTCAAGTGCTGCATTTTGGCGCTGAAAATTTGTCAGACCCTTGAAATACCTTCTATAACCTCTATAAGAGCAATATTGGTTTTAAGATGAGTCTCTTTCAGTATATACTATTCTTTATCCCTCCAAATTATTCTCCAAGTCACAGTTTAAAGAAAATGAAGATGGAAAAAATACTAGGATTTATTTATACCTTTTGAACCTTGAGACAGATAGCACTCAGAACAAAATCTATATAACTTTTTTTGAGCTATGACTTTAAATATCAATCATGTAAACACAACTTTTTACTGGGATTCTGTATGAGGTAGCAATTCATCCAATTTTCTATAAGTACTTGCTAAATAAGTAATTTATTGATTAAATTGTTAATCAATAAACAATTTATTATCTTCATAGCAGTGAATTATTTTCTACTTTAAATAAGCACTTCTATTACCATTTTTATAAGAGGGCTCCTTTGCACCTACATTATTTTCTACTCATTTCGCGCCTTCTCCATGAAACCTGATCTGATCATGAATACTTCAACCACACGATTTTTTTCTCCTTAATCTTAACTCATTTCACAACAAAATCTTCGTGCCTTTTGAATCATATATTCCCCTGAACTTATTTCAGAACTATTGTGCAAAAATTTTATGTGCTTTGTCACCCTATTTTCCTTCTACTATGAAACTGGAAGCTCCTCAAGGCCATAGGCCATGTGGTAAATTTCATCCTACTTTGTCAGAGCACCAACACTGAACAATGCACAGAACAAGTAATTAAAAAATACTTTCTGAATTAACTTATGGTTTCGCTGAGTGTTTATTGCAACTAATTTTACGTCAGAAGAACAAGTGCGTGGGGCAAACAGTATCTAGTCTCTAATAGGCACTGGCATAAGTGATTGTAACTCTGCAAACATCATGCTGCCAGCCTAAAAGAAAACAGCTGGCCAAGAACCAACGAATTGGAATTCTCAGTATTTTTTTCAAGGGTAAACCTAGGGTAAATTAAAGCTCTGAAGTCTACTAAAAAAAGAATAACTAAAACATGTAATTTATATTTTTTTCTCCCTGTCAACTAAATAGGCATGGTTTTATAAGCATAGTTTAATCCAAAAAGCAGATGTAGTTTTTCCTTATGATACTACATAGAGCCAACTGGCTTGCGTAGCACTTTTTTCCCCCTGTGGTTATTGGAAGTGGCAGGTTGAAAGAACCAAGAATTATAATTTCAGGACATGGCAGTTGATGCAAAGAACTGAGTTCCAGTCCTTCAGAGCAAACAGAAAAAAAAAAATGGAGAATGAATAAAAGACAGACATTGAAGGGAAGAGTACTGACATAAAAAAAAAAAAAATGATGTCAACCAGAGAGTGCATTATGAAATAAGCAGTGACAATACCAAAAAGCAAGTATTACAAGTCCCTACATAGCTCTTCAACGTACATGTAAAGGGCTTTTAAATGTTAAATAGATCAATGTCTATTCAACAAATTTGTTAACGTTTGTTATCATTTGATTACCCTCCCTGATAATACATAAATCCCTTCCTCAAAGAACCCAAGATATCACATTTTTTTTGGTATGATGGGTTGGGAGGCTTTAGTTTTTTAATCTATAGACTCTTTGGATAGGTCTACGGATTTCAGCTCCTATATGGGTCAGATGGCTTCTAACTCATTTCTGCATTGGTACCATATAGCTTAGTGCCTGCTACTTCATAAATACTTTTTGTCATTTTTATATACAAGAATACAACATTCAGATGAGTTGAATATATACTTTTGTAGTCAGAAAAACCTCATTCTGAGTCCAATTCTGACACATTCTAGCTGTATGATGTAGTGAATGTGCATAAATTTTAAGGCTCTTTTGTTTTTGAATTTTTTAAATATTTAAATTATATCTATGTAAAGCACTTCATTGTATACCTGGCACCTATTAGACATTCAATAAGTGGAATTGTTATTAATAACAACAAACAAATCTAAGGGCGTTACAGAATTTGATCTTATAGTGAAGAAGACACATGACATTCCAGGTCTCTTCTGGGTCACAAAAGAAAGGTTTTAAAAGTCCTGGCACATTGAGCATTCCAAACTTGCTTTTGCTTTCAAAGTTCTAGGTCCCTAAATAAAACCACACTGTGGCAACCAGCAGAGTCCTTTAACAGGACTATTCACTTTGATTGGTGAGGGAGCTAAACAACTCCTCACAAAGTCTGAATTATCAGTGAAAGTCTTACACACTTTCAATTCACATCGACAGCTAGCTTTAATGCAGAATGAGGCAGTGCAGCTTCAGTTTAGGGATTCAGAATACCAGGAAGAAAAGTTAAAATTTGAGCATATATTAAAGACCTTGTGACTGCAAGCAATAAACTGAGAATAAGCTGAAATTGTTCATAACTACTTCTCTCCTATGTATTGTGCTATATATCAGGAATTCAACAGTTTTTAACAAGAAACACAGGGCATTTTTGTTGAAATTTGGCTCATTATGTAGCTAAATCTAGTGTGGAATGCATAATTACATTTAAGTGTGGGTGCCAGGAATCACATGTTCTTTGTGCCTTGGTAAGATCTACAAATGTGCCAGGAGAGGAAAGTCAAAATATGGACTCTTCTGCATGTACTACAGGCTTTCAAAAGGCTCAGGAATAACAATGATAACAACAACAACAATTATAAGAGCAACTAAAATGTTGAGTGTTTATCATATATATGCCAGGTACTGTTTTGTATTCTTTACCTATATTAACTCATCTATCATCACCAGAGCTCTATAAGTTAAGTCTCATTATTTTCCTTATTACTCAGCATTCTCCAGAGAAACAGAACCAATAGAATATTTATAGACTATATATATACGTATAAGAGGAGATTTGTTACAACAATGGACTCACGTGGTTATGGAGAACGAGAAGTCCTGTGATCTGCCTTCCACAAGCTGCACAACCAGGAAAGCCTGTTGTCTGATTGAGTCCAGGTTCAAAGGCCTGGAATGGGAAAGAAGAGGGTAGATGTTTTAAGTCCTGGTCTGAGTCTGAAAGCCCAAGAATGAGAAGCACTGAAGTTCAAGGGCAGTAGACAAGGGATGTCTCAGCTCAAGCAGGGAGAATGAATTAACCCTTCCTATGCTTATTTGTTCTATTTAGGCTCTCAGCCCATTGGATGATGCTCGCTTGCACCTTGCACTGGTGAAGATCTTTACTCAGTCTACTGATTCAAAGGCTAATATCTTCTGGAGACACCCTCACAGACACATCCAAACATAGTATTTTACCAGCTTTATTGGCATCTCTTAGGCCAGTCATGTTGACACATGAAATTAGCCATCACATTATCCAAATTTTACATAGGGATAAACTGGGAATTAGAGAGGCTAAATAATGTCCTCAAGGTTAACACTAGGTAAATAAAAAGTTTTAAATGATTTTATAAATTTGAATACATCTTGGGGGATAGGAGTAAATAATTTGTCTAGTTTCTCTTGGGAGAAGAGCTCTGCTCCCGCTAGAATGGATTTCATTTAACATTTATTTAAATGTTTATTTAACATTATTTAACATTTAACTTTATTTCATAGTTCATATTAAGCTTTAATAGTTAATATCTGATAATTCTAGATTATTTTCTTTAAATTACATTTTGATTATCTTTGGATTACATGCTATGTCATAAAAACTATGAATTTTTTAAAATTTTTTAATTATCTTAATTTAAGAGAGGTAAGAGAGGTGGTTTCTGGTAACCTCTCAGTCATTCAGGAAATGCAGATCACTACAGAGATATACAACATAGCATGCAATTTATGGAGACTGATGGTTAGTACTCTTCCAAGAACCTGCTGGCTAAGATCTAACTTAAGAATCCTTGGGCTGCTGCATCTCAACCTGGGCCACAAGGAGGTTCTTCTCCACAAAGCAGGGTCAGATTACTTCTTATTACCAGGATTTTTCTAGTATTCACAATTCTTCCCATAATGAATGGCTTTGTGAAAGTCCACTCTCCGTTGAGGAAACCCCAATTTCTACCTATAGTTATATGACCTGCCCAATACCTCAACCAAAGAATCACATAGTTATCATACATAGATCTCATAACAGTGCATTTACATTAATACAATAAAATACATAGGATTATAAGAAAAAGCAATCATGTTGAAATAGATGGGCTTTATACTTTATGTTTTAAATAAATAGATATAGTGATGGGTCCAATTAAAACCATAACTTCAAAGTAGGAGTTAAAGTGACAGAGGAGTAGGGGGACCCTAAGTTTGTCTTGTCCCTTGAATACAACTAGGTAGTTACCAAATCATTCTGAAACCCAAGAGTTCAATCAGAGATCTGAGCAAACAAATGCTGCAAGTCTACAAGTAGAAAAGCGACCACCATTTGGAAGGTAGAAGATATGGAGATATGAATCTGGTATGATATAGCGGAGGATATGGCAGAGAGGAGGGAGGCCACTTAAGGAGGCTACCGCAAAGTATTAAAAGCAGCAGAGTACAAAACTGGAACTTTTAGAAGTCTTCTAGAGTGGGGGACATGCCTGGCTTAAAGGTACTCAGGTGGTGAAGTAGGGTAGAATCCCAGGTATGACAGCTAGATAGCAGGATCCGCACGGTCGCAAGAAGAATGGGTGGTGCCTGAGTGCAGCAGAGTTCCCAGGCTGAGGAGCCCGTAAGCCGGCTAAGAACAGTTAAGTCTAGGCGCTGGCTTTCTGCTCTGTGTTGCCACAAACTGCAAACCGCTGGAGGTTGTGCAACTGCTCTTCCGGGAGGGATCCAGCAAAAAGCAGAAGTCTGGTGAGACAACCCCCCCCCCCAACACCACCCCAGGAGGAACAGCATGGGTCCAGTTGTGGGGGTCCCTAATATTTGGAGTTTTGAAATTTAGTCATGTGCCTGAGATAAAAAAAGCTTGGTCACAGGCCAAGTGAACACAGAGTTCTGATGGAAACTGGGGAGACAAGAGTGATTGACTTTCTATGATGGCTTACTGAAAAATGGGGGGAGTGAATTTTCATCTCCAGGGCTAGAGAGTGGTGCACAGCCATATTCATCCCACCTGTAAGTGCTCCAAGACTTCAAGGAGCAAAACAGCGCCACCTAGTGGCACCCAGAGCTGCTTATACCAAGCCCTGCCTCTGCGCACTGGAGGTGCATGTCCACTAAGGCAAGTCCAACTGATAATCTGCGCAATAGGCCCCACCCCCAGAAGACCAGCACAAACAACTCGCTCTACCAAGTTTACTGATCATAGAGGACTGCCAAGCTCTTGAGGAAAACAGTATACAGCATTCTTTAGTTTTTAGTATTATTTTTTCAACTCTTTATATATATATATACACACACACATATGCATATATATTTACATATTTATTTATTGTTTCCTTTCATTGTATTATATATTTTCTTCTTTTTTTCTCACTTTAGGATCAAGTTTCTTTTAATAAGCAGACCAAAATACCCCTAGGATCTAGCTGTTTGTTTTTTCTGTTGTTGTTGTTGTTGCTTTTTTTCTTTTTTTTTTTTTCTTTCTCTCTTCTTTTCCTTTCTGGACAAAATGATGAGATGGAGAAATGCAACCCAAAAGAAAGGACAGTAGGTAGTACTCACTGCCAGGGATTTAATCAATACAGATATAAGTAAGATGTCTGAACTAGAATTTATCACAACCATTATAAACATACTAGCTGGGCTTGAAAAAAGCATAGAAGACACTACAGAATCCCTTACTGTAGAGATAAAAGAACTAAAATGCTATTACTGAGATGTAGTCCCAAGTAGAGGCTGTAAAAAGGAGGAAGAATGAAGTAGAAGAACAAATCAGTGATATAGAAGATAAAATGATGGAAAATAAGGAAGCTGAAAAATAAGAAGGAAAGAAAACTATTAGATCACAAAGGTTGACTTAGGTAGCTCAGTGATTCCATAAAGCAAAATAACATCCATTTTAAAGGAGTACCAGAAGATGAGGAGCAGGAAAAGGGGGAAGAAGGTATATTTAAACAAATTATAGCTGAGAACTTCCCTAATCTGGGTAAGGAAACAGATATTCAACTCCAAAAGGTTCACAGAATTCCCCTTCAAAATCAACAAAATAGGTCAACACCTAAACATAGTATAGTGAAGCTTGCAAATTACAAAGATAAAGAGAAAATCCTGAAAGCAGCTCAGGACAAAGGTCCTTAACCTACAAGGGTAGACACATAAGGCTGGCAGCAGACCTGTCTATAGAGACCTGGCAGGCCAGGAAGGACTGGCATGATATATTCGACTTGCTAAATGGGGAAAATATGCAGCCAAGAAAACTTTATACAGCAAGGCTGTCATTCAGGATAGAAGGAGAGATAAAGAGTGTCCAGGACAAACAAAAGCTAAAGGAACTTGTTAACACTAAACCAGCCCTGAAACAAATATTAAAGGGGATCCTATGAGTGGAGAGAGAACCCAAAAGTAAAAAAAGACCAGAAAGGAACAGAGACAATCTACAGAAGCAGTGACTTTACAGGTAATACAATGGCACTGAATTCATATCTTTCAATAATCATTCTGAAAGTCAATGGACTAAATGCTCCAATCAAAAGACACAGAGTATCAGAATGGATTAAAAAACAAGACCCATTGATATGCTGTCTGCAAGAGACTTACTTTAGACCCAAAGACACCTCCAGATTAAAAGTGAGGGGTGGAAAACCATTTGTCATGCTAACAGACATCAAAAGAAACCTGGAGACGCCATCCTTATATGAGACAAACTAGATTTTAAACCAAAGACTGCAATAAGAGATGAAGAAGGACACTGTGTCATAATAAAAGGGTCTATACAACAAGAGTATCTAACAATTATAAATATTTCTGCCCCTAACTTGGGAGCAGCCAAATATATAAACCAATTAATAACAAAATTAAATAAACTTATTGGTAATAATACAATAATAGTAGGGGACTTTAACACCCCACTCACAGCACTGGACAGATCATCTAAACAGAAGATCAACAAGGAAACAAGGGCTTTGAATGGCACACTGGACCAGATGGACTTAACAGATACATTCCGAGCATTTCATCCTACAGCAGCAGAATACACATTCTTTTTGAGTGCGCATGGAACATTCTCCAGAACAGATCACATACTGGGTCACAAATCAGGTCTCAACCAGCACAAAAAGACTGAGATCATACCATGCATATATTCAGACCATGACAGTGTGAAACTTGAAGTCAAACATGAGAAGAAATTTGGAAGGACCACAAATACATGGAGGTTAAAGAACATTCTACTAAAGAATGCATGGGTCAACCAAGAAATTGTAGAAGAATTAAAAAAAAATACACAGAAGCAAATGAAAATGAAATGTATCTAGCAATACAAGCCTTCCTCAAGAAGCAAGAAACATCTCAAATGCATAACCTAATCTTACACCTAGAAGAACTGGAAAAAGAAGAGCAAATAAAGCCTAAATCCAGCAGGAGAAGAGAAATAATAAAGATTAGAGAAGAATTCAATGATATAGAAATAATAATAATAAAAAAAAAAACAGTAGACTTGATCAATGAAACTAGGAGCTGGTTCCTTGTAAGAATTAATAAGATTGATAAACTCCTAGTCAGACTTATCAAAAAGAGAAACGACTCAGATAAATAAAATCATGAATCAAACAGGAGAGATAATAAACAACACAAAAGAAATAGAAAAATTATAAGAGAATATTATAAGCAATTATATGCCAACAAATAAATTCCTAGAAAATATAAACTACCAAAATGAAACAGGAAGAAATAGAAAACCTGAGCAGAACCATAACCAGCAAAGAAACTGAATGAGTAATCAAAAATCTCCCAAAAAACAAGAGTCCAAGTCTGGATGGCTTCCCATGGGAATTCTATCAAACATTTAAAGAAGAATTAATACCTATTCTTCTGTAACTGTTCCAAAAAATAGAAATGGAAGGAAAACTTCCAAACTCATTCTATGAGGCCAGCATTACCCTGACCCCACTAAAAAGGATAATTACAGATCAATATCCCTGATGAACATGGGTGCAATAATTCTCAGCAAGATACTAATAGGATCCAACAGTGCATTAAAAGGATTACTCACCAAAACAAAGTGAGATTTATTCCTGGGCTGCAGGGGTGGTTCAACATCTGCAAATCAATAAATGTGATACACCACGTTAATAAAAGAAAAGAGCCATATGATCCTCTCTATAGATGCAGAAAAAGCATTTGACAAAATACAGCACCATTTCTTGATGAAAACCCTCCACCATGTAGGAATAGAGGGAACATACCACAACATCATAAAAGACATATACGAAAGACCCACAGTGAATATCATACTCAACAAGGAAAAACTGATAGCATTTCCCCTAAAGTCAGAAACATGACAGTGATGTCCACACTTACCACTGTTATTCAACATAGTCCTGGAAGTACTAACCTCAGCAATCAGACAAAAAGAAATAAAAAGCATCCAAAGTGGCAAAGAAGAAGTCAAACTTTCACTTTGCAGATTACATGCTACTTTATGTAGAAAACCCAAAAGACTCCACCAAAATATTGCTAGAACTGATACAGGAAATCAGCAAAGTCACAGGATATAAAACCAATGCACAGAAGTCTGTTGCATATCTATAAACTAACAATGAAGCAGCAGAAAAAGAAATCAATGAATTGATCTCATTTATAATTGCACCAAAAACCATAAGATACCTAGGAATAAACCTAACCAAAGAGGTAAAAGATCTGTACTCAGAAAACTATAGAACACTTATGAAATAAATTGAGGAAAACACAAAGAAATGGAAAAATGTTCCATGCTCATGGATCAGAAGAACAAATATTGTTAAAATGGCTATGTTACCCAAAGCAATCTATACATTTAGTGCAATCCCTATCAAAATACCATCAACATTTTTCACAGAGCTGGAATAAACATTCCTAAAATTTGTATGGAACCAGAAAAGACCCCAAATAGCCAAGGCAATCTTGAAAAAGAAAACCAAAGCTGGAGCCATCACAATTCTGGACTTCAAGCTGTATTACAAAACTTGGCACATAGATCAATGGAACAGAATAGAAAACCCAGGAACAGACCTTCAACTCTATGGTCAACTAATCTTCAACAAAGCAGGAAAGAATACCCAATGGAATAAAAAACAGTATCTTAAACAAACGATGTTGGGAAAAATGGACAGCAACATGCAGAAGAATGAAAGTGGACCACTTTCTTACACCATACACAAAAATAAACTCAAAATGCATGAAAGACCTAAATGTGAGCTAGGCATCTATCAAAATCTTAGAGAACACAGTCAGCATTCTGTTTAACCTCAGGCACTACAAATTCTTGCTAGACACATCTCCAAGGGCAAGGAAAACAAAAGTAAAAATGAACTCTTAGGGCTTCATCAGGTTAAAAAGCTGTTGCACAGCAAAGGAAATGATCAACAAAACTAAAAGGCAACCTACAGAATGGGAGAAGATATTCACAAAAGACACATCAGAGAAAGGGCTAGTATTCACAATCTATAAAGAATGTATCAAATTCAACACCCATAAAACAAACAAAAATCCAGTCAAGAAATGGGGAGAAGACATGAACAGACATTTCTTCAAAGAAGACATATAGATGGTCAACAGACACACGAAAAGATGCTTAACATCACTGATGGTCATGGAAATACAAATCAAAACCACAATGAGATACCACTTCACACCAGTCAGAATGGCTAAAATTAACAACTCAGGAAATAACAGATGTTGGCAAGGATGTGGAGAAAGGGGAACCCTCATGCACTGCTGGTGGGAATCCAACTGGTGCAGACACTCCGGAAAACAGTATGGAGTTTCCTCAAAAAATTAAAAATAGAACTACATCATAAGCCAGCAATCGCACTACTATGTATTTACCCAAAGGATACAAAAATACTGATTCGAAAGAGCACATGCACCCCAATGTTTATAGCAGCAATGTCCACAATAGCCAAACTATGGAAAGAGCCCAGATGTTCATCAATAGATGAATGGATAAAGATGTGGTATATACATATACAATGGAATATTACTCAGCAATCAAAAATAATGAAATCTCACCATTTGTAATGTTGTGGATGGAGCTAGAATGTATTATGCTAAATGACATAAGTCAGTCAGAGAAAGACAAATACCATATGATTTCACTCATATGTGGAATTTAAGAAACAAAACAGATGAACATAGGGGAAGGGAAATTTAAAAAGAGAGGGAAGCAAACCTTAAGAGACTCTTAGCTATAGAGAACAAACTGAGGGTTGATGGAGGGTAGGTGGCTGGGGGATAGGCTAAGTGAATGATGGGTATTAAGGAGGGCATTTGTTGTGTTGAGCACTCTGTGTTATACGTAAGTGATGAATCACTAAATTCTACTCTTGAAACCAATATTACACTATATGTTAACTAACTAGAATTTAAATAAAAATTTGAAAAAAAAAGAAGTCAGTGTATTTCTATCATCACAGGTACTGCTATTAGTTTGGAAGTTAGAGAAAATAGAGGTAACTTTGTTTTACCCGTAATTGTTCTACTTTCCCCTAGCATTTCACCTGCAAACCCTCTGAGGGTGCTTGCAATCCAGGTTATCAACTCTAGTTAGAGAAGCAAATAAGAGAATCTAAGAGTCTACATATAAAGGGATGATAATTGAGACAAAACTTTTTTAAGAACAAGAAAGTCTTTTAAGTAATTTAAATAAGGTAAGTGAACACAGCATCTCAACACCCAAAGGAAGCCGACTATTCATACATTAACGTATAGCTGACCCTTTAACAACATGGATTTGAACTGCGTGGGTCCACTTATACACAGATTTTTTCTATAGATAGATACATACATACACTGTACATTATGCAGAGATTTGCAACAATTTGAAAAAGCTTGCATATGAACCACATAGCCTAGAAATACCAAAAAAATTAAGAAAAAGTTAGGTATGTCATGAACACATAAAATACACGCAGATTCTAGTCTATTTTATCATTTACTACCATAAAATATACACAAATCTATTATAAAAGTTAAAATTTATCAAAACTTAAATAAACACAAACTGTACATGGTACCATTTGCAGTTGAGAGAAATGTAAACAAATGTAAAGATTCAGTATTAAATCATAACTGCATAAAATTAGCTGTAGTGCACATTATACTGGAATAATTTCATAGCCACCTCCAGTTGTTATTGCAGGGAGCTCAACTGTTGCAAGTGTCAGCTTAAAACACCATGGACACTAATCAGCTCCATGCTAGCAATTCCTCTCTCCAGTAAATTACATATTACAGTAAAAAGTGATATCTTGTGATTCTTGCATATTTTTCATCATGTTTAGTACAATTCCACAAATGTTGAATAACACCGTGGGACCCATATGAGGTGCCACTAGTGATGGTGGAAGTACTCCCAAGAAGCAAAGTCAAACATTATAAGAAAAAAATTGGTTGGTATGTACCATAGATTAAAGTCTGCAGCTGTGGCTGCTTGCCATTTTAAGATACACGAATCCAGTGTAGGGATAATTGTAAAAAAAAAAAAAAAAAAAAAAAAAATTCATGAAGCCATCCCCACAGCTACTCTAGCAGGTGAGAAAACCTTGCATTTTTGCAAAATACCCTTTTATCTTGAAAATGCAGGTTTTATGTGGGTGCAGGATTCCTATAAGAAAGGGATACCTATGGGCCCTAATATGATTTGAGAAAAAACTGAATGATTATATGACAACTTAAAGCAAAAGGAAGGTGAAGGGCCTAAAACTGGAGAACTTAATGCCAGCAAAGGATGGTTTGATACTTTCAGAAAGAGATTTAGCTTATAAAGTGTCAAGATAACAGAAAAAGCAGTTTCTTCCCACCAAGAAGCAGCATGAAAGTTCCCAAATGACAGTAGAAATATCAGTGAGGAGAAAGGATATCTGCCTGAACAGGTTTGTAATGCAGATGAAAGCGTCCTTTTCTGGAGAAAAATGTCACACAGGACAATTGTTAGGAAGAGAAGAAAGTACTAGGAATTAAGGCCGGAAGGTATAGGCTAACTCTACTGTTTTGTGCAAATGCAGACTTGTTTATGATCAGGACTGCCCTTATCTATAGGCTGCTAAACCCCAAACTTTGAAGGGAAAAGATAAACAACAGGTGCCGGTCTTCTGGTTATACAATGAGAAAGCCAGGGCAATGACATTTTCTCTGGATTGGTTCTACCGATGCATTGTAGCCGAAGTCAGGCAATACCTTCCAGTAAGGGACTGCCTTCTGAAGTTGTTTTGATATTGGACAATGCTTCTGGCCACCCCGTGAGTTCAACACTGAAGGTGTCACAGTGGTCTACTTCCCTTGAAACACAACATTTCTAATTAATTCTCTACATCAGGGGTTACAATGACCTCTAAGGTTCAACATATGATACTCTACAGAAAGGACTGTCAATGTTACGGAAGAGATCCTGATAGAACAGCAAGAAAGCCTGGCATTGAAGATGCCATTGTTGTAAAACAAACAAACAAACTACCTAACTATCTATCTAACTAACTAACTAACTAACTAACTAACTAACAAAAAGCACTGTGAAAGCCATCAAGCCCAAAACAATAAATTCTTGCTGGAGAAAACTGTCCAGGTGTTTTGCATGATGTCACAGGATTTATGGCAGAGCCAATCAAGGCATGAAAGAGACTGTGGATATGGCCAAAAAAAAAAAAAAAAAAAAAAAGTTGGAGGGTGAAAGGTTTCAATATATGAATCAGGAGAAATTCAAGGGTTGATAGACACCACACTAGAGGACTGAACAGAAGACAATTTGATGGACATGAGTACTTCTGAACCAGTGCCAGACAATGAGGAAAAAGATGAAGAAGAAGCAGTGCCAGAAAACAAATTGAGATTAGACAATCTGGCAGAAGGGTTCTGATTATTGACTTCCTTTGTGACATGGAACCTTCTACGATTTGGCACTGATGCCAAAGCAAATGGTGGAAGAAAGATTGGTTCTATGCAGGCACAGTTTTGGAAAAATGACAAAGCAGAGAACTCAGGAAAAAAAAAACTGATGTATTTCCATAGTTACACAGAGTGTGCCCGCCTCTCCTGCCTCACCTTCAACCGGCTCTATATCTTCTGCCTCTGCCTCCCCTCAGACAGCAGAACCTACCACAGCCCACTCAATGTGAAGATGAGGAATATGAAGACCCTTATCATGATCCACTTTCACATAACGAATAGTAAATAATCATCATGACATAGTTAAAAAACTTATCTCTAGTGCATGTATGTGCTTTCATGTGAAAATTTAATAACTGTGCAACAAGAATCGTGTCATCATCATCAGCTGAGTGTTCATCATTAGAGATTCATGTGCAAGTTTTGTGTGGGAGGAGATAGTCTATCCTTACATAGGCATAAGTTCAGTGATATTTAACATAAAATTAATAATGTATTACTTTTCTTACTGTTTTACGTTTGCTTTCAAAGAATTACATTACCATAAGTATGCCTCTCTCTCTCATAAATGGAAAGACTGTATATCAGCCTATCATCACGGGTGAGTGGCTTTTTAAAATATGCAACAATGTTTCTAATAATGTATTAATAATACTATTGTAATACCTTATGTCACAAAAATTTTATGGCTTGTTCACTAGTGTATAGTCTAGGCTTCCATGAAGCAATCCTACCAATTACATTAGGCTACTATAAAGCCAATCATATTGATGCTTCTTCATTATCAATATATGAATTGTTATACCTGTAAATAAATATGAATTTCTTTTTCAAAATAAATTTACAGTATCAATAAATACAGTACAGTACTGTAAATGTTTTTTTCTCTTGCTTTTGATTTTCTTGATAACATTTTCTTTTCTCTAGCTTACTTTACTGTAAGAATACAGTACATAACACATATAACATACAAAATATGTGTTGACTGTTTATGTTATTGATAAGGATTCCAGTCAACAGTAGGCTATTAGTAGGTAAGTTTCAGGGGAGTCAAAAGTCATATGTGGATTTTCAACTGCATGACTTGGTGTCCCTAACCCCCACATTGTTGAAGGGTAAATTGTACTTTAAGAGACAGAGAAATCAAGAAAAATGAGATGTTTTATTTGGAGAGGAAAGACTTGGCACATTATATGCACTTGAAATTAAAGCTTCATTGGAGAAAGAAACTCAGTTCCACATGGAAATTAAGTAAAAAAAAAAAAAGGAAAACAAAATACTGGTTGAGGCAAATTAATTATATTGAAATATACGGGCCCCCAAAAGAAGGAGACTGAGTTAATCTTTTTTGAATCTCAAAATATAGAATGAATTTAACTGACATCTGGGTAACATAAACAATGTAGTGATGAACATCTTTGCATAAAACTTTGTGTACATCTGTGTATGATTTCCTGGGGTAGATTCCTAAGAGTAGAATCTCTGGTTCAAAGAATATCGAGAAATGAATGGCATTATGATCATAAGTCCTCTTGTTGTTAAAGAAATAAAGATACCCATCAAGCACTTACTTCTAGGTTCTCCTCACCACTGTACCTTCTGGTATCTGCCACTGGACCACCTTTGCTGGTTTCATTCCTAAAGCGGCCATATCTATTAACATAGCCACTCCACCTGTTACTAAAAGAGTTTAAACCTAGCTGGGACTGGAAAACTAAAAATCAGTTGAGACTGAAAATTTAAAAAGTAACCTCACTATTAACTACACTGGAGAACAGACACTTATAATGCCAGCTGCAGAGTTGATAGGAGACATTATTTGTCCCAAGGTCATGTTTCAGCTATAAAATGGCAAAACAACTGCTTCTGAGTAACTAACTGCTTTATTACCAGTGGTAGTCCAAGACCCACTTTGTTATACCCATCTGTCACTGGGGATTCCCAATTGTTAAACTACCCTCCCCTTATGTCAGCAGCCATTTCTGTTTCACCCCCTTCTTCAGATCCTGTCACGGGAACAATTAACCTACACTCCCTTTAGTCTCCTCCACAGAATCTCTCAGAGGGAATCCAAATAGTACAAAAGATGTTTTCCTCCTTCCTCCTGTTCAGTGCTATTCCATGGTTCCCCTGGAATGCCCCCTTCATTGCACAGAGTCAATAAATCAGAGTTTGTCAGGGTACAAGCTTGTGCCTGGTGGAACTTTGGCATTAGTAGTTCCCTCAGGTTATGAGTTCTCATCAAGCATATGAATGCTTCTCACTAATTCGGACAATGACTACTACATCATGTAGTTCCCTCCCACAATAGACTCCTCTATTCCATCACTGCTTCATACGGTTTTCATGCCCTAGTACTAACCACTTGCTTCTACTTGCCTCTGACTCCCATGACTACAGTAGATTATTAAAGGCTGATTGGCAAAGCCATTGCTTCTACTCCCTGATATCATCAGGCTCCTTGGTCCTTTCTGCTGTAAACCAATTTGAACTTCCTACTTGACATCTCATCTTGAATATCTCAGAAGCACCTAAAACTTAATATGTCAAAATGTAAAGTCTTGACTTTCTGACTGGAACTTGATGTTTATTTAGTCTTTCCCCTTTTAGTTTTATTCTATATACTTGGTCAAGCTAAACACTCAGCGCTCTCCTACAGCTCACTCTCACTTCACTAGTTCCAAGCCATCAACAAGTTTTGCCAACTCTAGTAGTAAAAGAGATCTTGAAGCATCCTCTGCCTCCCAACTTCCTTGCATTGTCCAAGCCACCATTTTTTCTCAGCTGGTCTTCTATGATAGGTTCTCAATTGTATTTCCAATTTCTTTTAGTTATTTTATATACAGATTTTTAATTTAAAAATATACCATTATTTTTAAATTAAATTGTAAATCTTTTTTCTTTATGTTTCAATTATCATCTCTGTGATAGGTACTTTACCAGACGCTACAGATACATGAGGTGGTACACCTTCCCTATCCACAGGATCACGGAGAAATCAAGGAATACAGTATGAGAAGACAAGGTGAAGAACTGAGAAAAATGTGGAAATATATGTGAAAATACAGTAGGACTATTCATAAGGATACTTACAATGAAGCTAATCAAGCTCCAGCTAAAGGACTTCTCATTTACATAAGCCCATTCCAAAGCCCTGAGAGGGGATTTTAGAAATCTGTTTGCATGGCCATATGTTTCTGTAAAATGTGCAGAAGTAAGATATTTTAACCATAAATGTAAAGAACACTGTCTTTTCCCACTCAGACTTCCTTCAGACACACATCCTTTCATCTAAGGTAGCATTGCAGTGGCCGCAGACATTTTGGGGGAATCTCGTAATTGGAAGTTGCGTTGGAAATACATTTAGTTTTGGTTAAGTGGGATACACTTTTGTGGTTCACAGTTATTTCAATGTATAGTTATATTCTTGCAAGCCATTATGCAACAATAATGACTGCAAAGAATATACTTCCCCTTCACTGTGTCAATTCACCCATCATCTTGATATAAAAAATCAGAACTACAGATTGTACCATATATATTCCGAATTTTAGCAACTTAAATTTAAAATAAATTTAATAAAAATTTCCCCAAATTTGGATAAAAATTTACATGACATTACCAACAACAAATTTTAAAGTAGAAAACTTTTCAAAATATCAATGATAATAATTTTAAAAGAAATTCTTAATTATTTTTCTATTCTTAGAGAAATTTGTTTAAGATTATTGTCATATGAAGAGGCAATCAAAGAGGCTGAAACTTGTTTGTTTAAAAAGTTTCATAGACTTCCAACAGTTAATTATTTTATTATTTTTACAAATACTATATTTATAGTATTAGTCTTTAAATTTTTGTTATCATTCCAAATAACTGTGATTACACCTAATGAGACAAGTAATGGAGAAGGGGGCAAGGAATCCAAACCATCACCTCTGGAAGCACCAGACAATTGTCACAGGAAAGAGAGAAAAGAAACAATCACTTTGTGGGTGACAGAGGAAGACACTGAGGAAGTACTTAATGATCTGAGAGAAATAGAGAGCTTTTCCTATTCACTAAAAATAGGGGGAGAACACAAAAGAAAAAAAATATAATGGTGTGGCACCATATTGGAATGATAAATGCCTAGAGACTCAGATATATTACCAATCAGGAGTGAGAAACCACATCTTTACATATTTGCATGATTTTTCTTTACAATTCTTATAAACTGTGGTGTAACAGCCTATTAGTTATGGGTTAGAAAGCAAAGAAGGAAAAGTTTGAGAGTAGCTAACAGATTTTGAAAATATGAAAATATTTGAGTCTCAGGGTGGCTAATTGTAGACATTGGGAATATAAGAATGAGTTAATAAAAGGAGAGAAAGTGGTCAAAAAATGAAACAGAACATAATTTTCAGAGTTGGCTAAATTACAGTTATTGACATGATTGAAGTGTTCATAAGAATTAAACAATGGCCAAAGGATGTTTAATTCAAGTCTTGGTGGTGGATAATGACACGATATACCAAGCAGACAAAGATAGGATGAACAAACACTATTCCGTTTGTTCCATTTGAAATTTGTTCCTTTCATTGTTCTCACCTCATTTCCTTCTTGGAAAAATTAGATAAATAAAATTATTTAAAATTTTAGTTTTTTAATGCACAAAGACTTTAGGCCAATAATTTACTTTTTAGCATGATGAAATTTAAATAGGATGTGATAGTATTCTAAGGAATCATAATTTGATTTTTTGTTTCCATTAGCTCTGATCTTTTAATTATTGAATCGAAATATTATTTGAGTTTCTATTATATTCACCAAATGTGAAAATTGCCTCTCTGAGGTTTCTTTTTTTTTTTTTTTTTAAAGATTTTATTTATTTATGTGACAGAGAGACAGCCAGCGAGAGAGGGAACACAGCAGGGGGAGTGGGAGAGGAAGAAGCAGGCTCCCAGAGGAGGAGCCTGATGTGGGACTCGATCCCGGATCGCCAGGATCACGCCCTGAGCCGAAGGCAGACGCTTTAACGACTGCGCTACCCAGGCGCCCCCCTCTCTGAGGTTTCTGATATATAAAATTTATCAGAATTGCCTACTCCATTCACAGAATAGACACTTTCAAAGTCAGCCTCCCTAGATCTAGATGTGAGAGTTATTCCCTAAATATATGTAATAGATACAATCACTTCTGAATGGACAGGAATGCCAAAGGAAGTGAGACAGAAGATGCTACAAGAATTGAAAATTCAAAATTATTGTTTTGTGTTCATTGTTACAATGATTTCCATTAGCATTTATCTTATACTGACTTTTGTTGTTTCAAAATTTTTATGTTCCTGTAAACTTAAACTTTTTAATTAGTGAAAATGGTTTTGTCTAGAAAAATTATTCCCAACCTCAAGCTCAGATTATAGAAAAAATTAATATATCTTAAAAATCCTAGATTCTGATCAAGCAGGGAAAAAGGTTCTACTGCTGAAAGAATTTAGGGCTGAAAGGGTTGGATGGATGCAAACTAAGAGGAAAAACAGTATACTCAACACCTTTGGTTTTAGCTTGAAAGTAATGTTAATGACAAACATAAATCTCTCAATTTTCACATCACATTTTCTGTCAGTTGTCTTAATAAGGGCATCTGCCATAATGTTAATTTTGCCTTTGAAGATATGTCAAATATTAGTTAATTTCCAATATGTTGCTATGGTGAAGAAGCCTCTGCTGTCTGCTCTTTGAAGGTAGCTAAGCTGAAAGGGTTGTGTAGCTTTCTGATTATTCTTGATTTTATTTGCAAGTCTGCAGCTGGGAAGAAAATCTTCCTAAAGAAGTATGATACACAACTTGGTCAGGAATCAAAACACTTTTAAGTGGCTCCTGAGCCAGTGAAAGAAACCATCTGTTTGTGAAATATCTGTGAATGATGTCTGACAGTAAATATCAGGGAAGTGAGTGTTATATGGCAACAGACAGCCACACACAGTTACAGTACACACTAAAATTTCCCTCTATATGCACATTCACATGGATATCTAATTTTCTTGATGAATAGCAGTGATTGCTTGGCAGATCTAATCCATCACCAAATGCTTTTTGGCATCTGGGTTGTGATGTCTGTTATTTAACCTCTCTAGAATGATCTAATGGGAGTGGACAAGAGGGAATGTGGAGAAATTAAGCCTGCTAGACCAGATTATTGAAGGAATTATCCAGGTCAATAGCCTGTCAAGAGGTCCACTCCTCTTAATCAATAGATTCCTTTACGTAATTCAACCCCTACACTTGGTGATGATCAGGAGTGCTTCTTCATTTCTGGTTTCCTTTAATTAGGTTAGAACTCCTCAGCACTACATTTGGGAAAAAATTATTATGTTACTTCCAGAGATAAACTCCATTAATATGTTTGTAAAATATCTTCTAGTTTTTTTTTTTTTTTTAAGATTTATTTATTTTGACAGAGAGAGAGACAGCCAGTGAGAGAGGGAACACAAGCAGGGGGAGAGGGAGAGGAAGAAGCAGGCTCCCAGCGAAGGAGCCCCATGCGGGGCTCCATCCCAGGACTCTGGGATCACGCCCTGAGCCGAAGGCAGACGCTTAACGACTGAGCCACCCAGGCGCCCCTCTAGTTTTTAATCTATGTAAATATACATATATATGTATAATACATATATTTATATAATACTCTTTTTTATAAGTATATTACATTTAAATAAAAGACATAAATATGTATAGAACTATTTGTAAATTTTCACATGACATTACATGGAATATATTATACTATCATTGTATTATTTAAAATATAATTTTAATGCCTACAAACCGTATATTCAATGTTTTACTTATTTTTTCTTTTTCAGTTATTAAATATTATAAGTAATATTTTATCAGATAAACTTTTGCATAATAGTCATGATATTATGAAAAATATTTTGACCACTTTTTCAATTATATCCTTAAAGTAGGATACTAAACGTGAAAAAATTGGTATTTAATATGATTTTTTAAAATTTTAATAAAATTAAATTTCTAATAGTAATATATGAAATATTTTATATCATTATTCTAAGCTTAATTGTATTTTAAATTTCTGCCAAATTATAAAGAAAATATTTATTGATATAATGCTCATTACGATGAATATTTGTGAGGTTGCATAATTTTGGCTCCTTTCATTACTTTTCATGAGTGTTGTCAAGTCATCATTTATAAGTATGTGTATCATATTATACAAAATGCAATATGACACACACATGTATAACTTACACAACACAGTATTTTCTGGGGGCCATTTTGTTCTGTTTTATTGGTGTACCTTTTAATATTTGTGATGATAATACATCGTTTGCCAGTTGTTTTTATATATTTTAATATATAGTGATATAAGTAGCTCCTCAATATTCTCTTACAAGATGATTATCTTGGCCAGTTTTGCTCAGTATTTTTTTCTGGATTTCTTTAAAGTTAAATTTCATTTTTTTAATAATATTATTTTATTTTTTTTATTTTTATTTTTTTATTTAATAATATTTTTATTATATTATGTTAGTCACCATACAGTACATCCCTAGTTTTTGATGTAAAGTTCCATGATTCATTACTTGCATATAACACCCAGTGCACCATGCAATCAGAAACTTTCACTCATTCCATTAAAGGACAATTTAGTCTATTTCTAGTTCGGGGATATTATGAATAAAGGTGCTATAAATATTCATATGTAAGTTTTGTATGAATGTAAGTTTTCATTTCTTAGGAATCAATGCCTCAGATTTCAAATATTGGGTCATATGATGGATGCATGTTTAGGTTCCTTAAAGAAACTATCAAATAATTATCCAGAATGATTGCAATATTTTATATTTTCACCAGCAATTTTCTCTGCATCCTCACCAGAATTTGGAGTTGTCACTATTTTTAAACTCAGCCATTCTGTTAGGTTTATACAGTAAAGTAGTGATACCTTATGGTGGTTTTACTTTCTCTGATAGCTAACGATGTTAAGCAATTTAACATGTGCTTATTTCCCATCTGTATATCCTCTGTGTGAAAGTTTTCTTCATGTTCTGTCTATTTTCTTATTGGAATGTTTGGTCATTTTAATGGATTTGAGTTTTGAGAGCTGTTTTACGTATTCCAGAAAATAGTCCCTTGTCAGATATGTAATTTCCAAATATTTTCTCCCAGAGCTCCCAGAGAAGCCCATTTTTCATCATCTTAGTATCCTTCACAGATCAAAAGATTTTAATTTTGATAAAGCCCAACTTATCAATTTTTCCTTTCATAAGTCATGCTTTTAGAGTGAAGTCAAAGAATTGTTCCTAGCCCAAGATTCCAAAGACTTTTGTATGTTTTTCTCCATAAAAAAATATACTTTTTGTAGTGCTACTCATTAACTATAGTAGGTAGGCTTCTACTTTATAACCTTTTATGCTGCTCTACCCTCTGCCTGGAATGACTAACATTTTGGATAGTCACAAGTCCCAGGGTCCTACAAGTATTTGTTCAGCTATCACCTTCTTGGTGAGGTCTTCTCTGTCCACCCATTTAAAATGTAAAATATACTCATATGACCTCTGACCTTCCTTATTTACCTTTCCTTTTATATTTTTCTTACAGTACTTATAATTTCTTTTTTTTTTTAAAGATTTTATTTATTTATTTGACAGAGATAGAGACAGCCAGCGAGAGAGGGAACACAAGCAGGGGGAGTGGGAGAGGAAGAAGCAGGCTCATAGCGGAGGAGCCTGATGTGGGGCTCGATCCCATAACGCCGGGATCATGCCCTGAGCTGAAGGCAGACGCTTAACCGCTGTGCCACCCAGGCGCCCCAGTACTTATAATTTCTGAATATTATGCTATTAATTTATTTTGGATACTTTTATGCCCTTCTGTGATAATATAAACTCTTATTTACTATTAAATTCCCAGGGCTCAGTACAATGTCTGTTACTTAGTACAATATCAGATATAATAATCTGTTGAGTGAATAAACTGATGAAAGGATTTTCACTAGTCTTAATGATAAAAGTTAAGTTTATAGTGATTTTTAAAAATTTTCTACATATAAATCTCATAGTCATCTCATAGATGCAGGCCTCTCATCTAAGACTTGGGCATGGCTCTTAAATGCCCTTCCTTCCCCCTTTATTGGAAAGTGCATTATCTCATAAAGATGAGTGCTGGCCTTTTGGTGTGAAATATTGATTGAATGAACTTAGGAAGTCTTAATGGATGATTAAATTACCCTCTTTTCATGAACTGCTGTTATTGTCTTTTCTGGGTGTGGAGGGCAGAGAGAACTGTGAAATGAAGCATTGTCATAAAGGGCAGCATATTATATGGCATGGTACATCAAACACTCTTGATGCTTGAATATAAATGTTCTCTGCTGTTTAATTATCTCCAGATGCTTTGATTGTTTTTCAAATATTAGTGAACTTGCTGGGAAAATATCAAATCTAAAAATGCTAAAATATAGATAATTGTTTGCCTTTTTCTTCCAAGGAAATAAACATTTGACAGAGTGCAAAATATAGCAAGTATTATTATGTTTAAATCATGATTTGTCGTTGGGAGTGTGTATGTGTATGTGCATGAGAGAGAAACAGAGAGAAAGAGGAAACCACTAATACATAATCAGCAATGTTCATGCAGTATGTAAATGGGAATCTAAGACTTTAATTCAACCAAAGTCATCAAAAAGAACATAATGATTATTTTCATGTCTATTCTCCATTATTCTGGGAGATATCTTATTTTATTATTTTTTTGATAGCATTGTTTTAAAAGAGGTAAGAGTCTCTTTTGCCTTTTATTATATCAAAAACTAAGTCACATACACGATACACTAATAAGTTAAATTTTATGCCACACTTTAAACCAAAATTTTTTCTTAAACATTTTAAATTTGTTTAAATCTTTGTAACATATGAGGTATGTTATCATTCCTATCAGCAGTACCAAGGTCACCAAGTTGTTAAACTGAGGGACTTGGGTTGAATCCATGCAATCTGATCCCAGACCCCATGCTCCTGTCTACTGTACTATACTGTCTTTTTACATCCTAAAAAAATATTATCAAATATAAATAATAATCATCATTCTATTTTTGTTTTTATTGATAAAAAATTAAGAATAAAATAATCTATTTAAGCTAACTTTATAGCAATAAGCTAAAGAGTCTTTTGTCCTAGTTCAACTGTGGACATTTCGGTCTGGTTGTGCGTGTGTTTGCACATGTGCACACATGCACACACATGCACACGAATGCTTGTAATAAGCCAGAGTTCTACAACGAAGTATAGAGTTATAAAGACCAAGAAAAAGAGCATAAATAATTTAATATGATAAGGGTTTTTGTAGATTTTCCAAGGCATTTTCTATTTATATAAATATAATAAAAATATTTCTATGGGTAATCTTCAATGTCTGTTTTATCTTATTAATTATTGTCATATATCACATATTTTATCACATAAGTAAAGAATTTTGTCTCTATGACAAAAGCAAGTGTTCAGTAATATTCATAGGGAAAACTAAATTTGGTTATAGCATGTGCCTACCATTTTAAGTCATACATCATAGTGTTCTTGAGGTTTCTAAGGCAACCAGCTAGCTTTGACAAAATATAATGCTTATATATTTTCCCAGTAATTATCTTACATAAGTCTATAGGAAAATCTAGTCATGGAAGTGCATCTATCTCTGTGTGCATTATTGTGCCTTACATATATCCTATCAAATCTAATCAATATCTTTCCATAATCTATCACATATAAAACTGCTGTTTTTTTTTTTTTGAAGTTCTTATCTTGAAATCTCTAACGTAAGTTGCTAAATTGGCCAGTAAGTCTATCTACTTGATTTTTCTCTACTTATGAGAAAATGGTTTTACCAAAAATTGACAGAATAAGCCAATGAAAGTTATCCATGCTTTATATGTTTCTGTATCATGTACATTCTGCTGACCTTGGCTTCTATCATTCCAAGAAAGTGTGATTTTGAATATTTATATGCCACATTTCTTTATTGTTGAGACAAATACTTAAATGAAGTATGACATAGATGTAACAAAATTTACGTAACAAAATACATTTTGTATCAATCCCTTTACATCAAATTTATATTATATATTGTATAAATTGTTCATTCAGTTGTATAATCTTAAATTCCAAGTATTGCTACTCAATACTTTTTTTCTCAGATTCTAAACTCTCTGTGGAACACTTCAACTTTATAAGTAATTCAATACAGGTAAAACTCATGGCACTAAGAATTTGATACGTGTTGTGTACACCATATTTTCTATCTCACTACTTCACTGTCTCTAACCTTGTTTTACAGAGGAATCTAGGCAGCTTACAAAACACACACACATAAAATAATGACATACTAGAAAGAAAGAAAATTTTCAGACCAAATACCAAAATACTGGTCCTGAAATCAAGTCAGATTTATTTTTAAATTTGTGGATGAAGGGCCTCACATAAGTGTTATAGTTCTGTTTTATATTCAATTCTGAGTTTCCTGGCAACCAATACAAAATACAATTTATTATATGGGGCCCCACATAGGAGGGCACTAACTGAGCAGCAGCAATCTTACAACAACTGGAAGAATGAATTGAACATCACTACATTTTAGAGATCTTCAACAGAAAACGTACGGTAACAACGCCAACTCACAGCACAGTAAAAAAGATTATTCAGGGAATTATCAAAAGGTGAAGTTAGTTATTGACATACAAGTCATTCTCACTGGGGTATTTTTACATTTGTAGAGGTGAAGGAGACACTTACTGGTGTTTCATAGAAAGAGGCTAGGGACAGCAGACATGCTCAAATGCACACAATAGTCTTGCACTATAAAGAGTTATCTAGAGAGCTATCTGAGTTACAAATGCGCTGCTGGACATTCACCTACATGAGAAATGTGTTTATTGATACATTTAGCTTAGATGTTAATTCTGTTTTACATAAAAATGCAAAGTATTTTTCACAATTTATTCTGCACAGATGGTAACTACTATTAAATCAAGAGAAGATTTTGTTTGGTTTGAAAATGTATTGGGAATTATTTTTCAATTTTGGGAAAATCACATCACCATCTCAAAAGTATCTGAATCACCAACCTCAAATTTGCATCAGTCTGTTTCTCTATCTGTCCCATTTTCCCTAGTTTCTGGTTCAGTGAGAAGATACAAGTATGTGCCTTCTTCATTATACCTCCTAGTGTAATCATGCCTACATATTTTCGCACTGAAAAGTATTAATTCTGAATCATTCCCTGTTTTATTTATCCTTTATATTAGCATTACAGCTTTATATAGGGTTTGTTTTTTGAAGTTTTATGTGAAAGTAAAGTTACACTACCTACTAATTTCAGTAAGGTGTTTGTTATAAAATATTTGATGTGAAAAAGAGGCTTTTGTTCTGGTGAGCTTAAGAATCACTGAGTTAAGGTAACTTAGTAATATTATTCATTTTTATGACACTTAGCTGAATATAAGTGCAGAAGATATAATAAAAATGTAGGAAAGTACACATTCTTAAAGTGATTTCCCCAAGGGGTACCTGGGTGGCTCAGTCAGTTGGGCATCTGGCTCTTGGTTTTGGCTCAGGTCATGATCTCAGGGTCATGGGATCAAGCCCCACATTGGGCTTCATGCTCAGCAGGGAGTCTTCTTGAGATTCTTTCTCTCCCTCTGCCCCTTTCCCACCTCTCTAAAAAATAAATAAATAAATAAATCTTTAAAAAATCTTTAAAAATAAAGTGATTTCCCCAAAGCATCACATCTTTCAGTTTTTAAATAAGACTTAGATAATTAATAATTCAAACAAATATTTTGTAATAAGTCTAGAAAATTATGATGTTCTCTCTTGCTATTGAGGAAAGATTCATCTGTTTCAATAACAGATTCAGTTCTATGAGTAATAATAGTCAAAATTACTGAAAAATGACAAATTTGAAAATATGCAAATATGGTTAGCAGAATTAGAATGTGAAGCTTAATGGAAGATGTTAACCACTGAAGAAGATTCAGTAAAATAAATCACATAATTTGATTTAAATTATTATTTCTTTGCTAATATTTCCTTTTCCAGAATTAGTATTTTTTCCATAAGATTATCTGGTACACTAGAAATAAAATGATAAAGAATAATGGATAACTGTTAAGTATAATTAGAAGGGGCAAGTTTCATTTCTGAAAATTTCAACTCTCTTTATTCAAACATAAATTTAAATCTTAAGAATTTATAATTTCCTAGAAAATGATCCTAGGAGTGTCTTATATAAAAGAAAACCATTTTAAAAAATTAGATTATAAGAACTGCCATAAATGCAAAACCGTATATCTTCAATGTTCACTCATAACAGCACAAATTTAATTGTTCCTAAAAATAAATGTGCCATGCTTCCTTTTTCAAAATTTTCTCTCAACTGTGGGCAAGTATGGAGTTGTCCACATTCAATTTTAAAGTTCATTGGAATGTTGGTTAAAAACTGAAAAGAAAGTATAAATCTTTGACATGGACATGCACAGATGTTTTCAATAAGTGTATTGACATTATAAATGATAATTAAATTTTCTTTGGGGGAAAGGTTTCCTGTGCTGCTCTTATTATTGTTAGTTCATAATGGTTGAACTTAGGTCCTAGGGTAAGAGCAGGTACCCAGTAGGGAGTTCCAGCAATTGAGCCTTGCAGAAATAACTGGGTTTATTGTTTTATTTAATTTAATTTTTATTTTGCTTTAAAATGTGAAGGCAAAAAATAAAAAAATAAAAAAATGAAAAATGAAATGTAATGACAAATCCATATAGTATTCAATCATGTATCAAATGCTATTTTTCATTTTTCAAACAATAAATGACTCCATTCTTAGATCAAATAATCAAATAACACTTTATGTACAGTTAAAAAAATTTTACTTAAACCTTGAAGTTGGAAATCCCATTCAGCCTCTGTTCCCTAACTTCCATTCCTCTTCCCAGAAATAAATAAACACATTGTTTACTTTGTTTTATAGCTTCCCATAACATTGCCTACACATACAGCCACATACCCCTCACACGTACAAGGAACTGCACTATGTGTGATACTGTGAATAATATTTTGTAATGTAAATTTAAATTATACTCTGAAAATTCCCACATTTCCACATAACATGTATTGATGATATTCAATTAATTATAAAATTGGCTAATAAACTAATAGTTTAGGGTTTCTAAAATCAATATCATTAGTTTTTCTAAAATTTCTTAAAATGTTAAATACGTATACTCTATGGGATACAGCCATTTAACACTGAGGTGTTTACTCAAGAGAAAGGACGTGTGTCTATACAGAAATTTGTACATGAAAACTTAGAACAAATTCATTTGCATTAGTTCACAAGGGTAAAAAACTCAAATATCCATAAACAGGTGAATAAATACATAAATTATGGTTTACCATATAATTAAATACTTAGTAATAAAAGAGAATGGACCATTGATACATACAACAACATGAATAAATCTCAAAATAATTATGCTGAGTGAAAAAAGTCAGGCAAAAAATATATATATAGTGTGGGTGTGGGTCAAGGAAAGAACTGGGAAAACTTTATGATACATATTTTCATGTTTGTAGTAGTGATTTTATGGCTATACACATAACGTCAAAGCTTATTAAACTATACACTTAAAATATGAGAAGTTTATTATATGTCAATTATACCTCAATAAAACTATTTTGTGTCATCAAAGAGATGCCACCACAAAATAAGAAGAATTCTTTAAATTACATATATTGACAATACCAAGTTTTGGTGAGGGTCAGAGCAAATAGAACACTTCTACATTGCTGGTTGAAATCCTGCATGGTACAAACACTTTGGAAAACAGTTGGTGGTTTTTTAGAAATATAAACACACACTTATTATAGGATCAAGCAATTTCACTCCTATGTTTTTATTCAAGAGAAACGAAACGTCTTCTGATAGTTTATCTCAGGTGTCAACTTAATTAGGCCAGATATTTGGTCCAACATCATTCCATGTGCGTCCGTGAGGGTGTTTTTTGAATGAGATTACCTTTTGAATCAGTAGACTAAGCAGATTGCTTTCTCCAGTGTGGGTAGCATTCATTCAATCAATTGAAGTTTTAAATCAGAATAAAAAGACTAAGACAGAAATTATATGGCTTGACTGCTGGAGCTGGGACATTGGTCTTTTGCCTTCGATTGAAACTTACATCATTAGGTTTGGTTTTCAAGCTTTCATTCTAGGACTGGAAATTACACCATGGGCTCTCCTGGTTCTAAGGCCTTCAGACTCAGACTGTAAATTACACCATTGGCTCTCCTACATGTCCAGCTTGTTTGCTTCAAATTTTGGGATTTCTCAGCCTCCCAATTCTTTATGTGAGCCGATTTTTATAATCTCTCTCTCTACCTATGGGTGTGTGTGTGTATTTTCATATATATCTTACAGATGTTGCTGTATTAGAGAATCCTGACCAATATAGATTTCTTTGCAAGAGTGGTTCTAGAGGAACAGAATTTCAAGAATGAGATTTCTGAATTGGTTCTGGGAGTTTCTGTAATTGGCTCTGATTAGTTTAAAGACACGAGTGACTCTATATAGAGTAGTAATGAGAAGAGTGATAGTACATGGCATGATCTGGCAATAGAGATACACAAAACATTACCATCAGTACTCCTAACCACCTACTTATAAGAAGCAAGGAGCTGGATGATTATGTATATAAAACCTTCAAACAAACATTTTTGAAAAACTAATGACTATAACAAGATAAGTTGGTTTCTCCTAATGTTACTGCAAAGTGACATGGATTCAAAGTTCCAGCTCAAGTGATGCATAAATGATCTGAAAGCTCTCTATGTGCCCTGAAAGAGACCTCCGTCACCTGTAGCCACAGAGTTGAGACTGCTAAAAGTCAAACTCAATCTCATTCTGTGATTCTCCAAACAGCAACCCCAATTGAACTTCCAATCTCAAACGGTATCAACTGTTAATGTGAGGGCACTGATTGGGAAGAAAAGAGGTCCTTAAAATTGGAAGAGGGACATGTGGAGAGACTCTGATGAAGCTAGGGATATTGAGCCCCTAAATTCTGATGAGTCCTTTTTGGCAGTGGAAGAGGCCTCCCTGCTGCCAGTAGGACTGGCTTCAC
The DNA here is from genome assembly GCF_023065955.2 of Ursus arctos. Classification (NCBI taxonomy): domain Eukaryota; kingdom Metazoa; phylum Chordata; class Mammalia; order Carnivora; family Ursidae; genus Ursus; species Ursus arctos. The sequence goes on from NW_026622775.1 coordinate 19,267,160, forward strand.
CACCCCTATCTGATGTTATTAACCCTGCATTGCCTAAGGAAATTGTAATGGTCTCCCCATGAAGCAGTGCTATTCAAGGTAATGTTGAGTTTCCTTAGGAAACACCCCCACTATCACTCTAGACCTATAACAAGACTTAAATCCCAACAGGCCCCTAAAGATGAGGAACAAAATGTGACCCATCAGAGGTACACTACACTCCAAAAGACTTGAGAAATTGAAACAGACAGAAATCTGGGAAACATGTCTGAAAATGGATACTAACAGTATGGATAATGGTGGAAGAAAATAAAGTAAATCAGCCTGGATTTATTAATATGGGTTTAATAAGTAGAGATTTTGCATATAATGCTGCAACTTGGGGAGGAAGAGACGACGGTAACAGTCTATTTGTTTGGTTTGCTGGAATATTCACGAAAAAGTAGCCCAAAATAAGCAAGTTGTAAATGCTGGACCTGCCTTGGTTTAATGTAGAGGAAGGGATTCAGTGGCTTAGGGAAAGTAAAATGTTAGAGTGAATTTGTCATTTTAGATTGAGGGGGTTTAGAATATATGCCTTTTACCGATACTCTGATAAATTTGTAAGGGGAGCCCTGGAATCCTTGAATTGCTCTTTGATTGCTTTTCTCTGTAGTCCAGACCTTACAGTGAGAATTGCAGTTACTGAATTGGGAAACCTAAATGCAATGGGAGTAGTTGGATCCTGGGGTGGCAAGGAAAGTGGCAGGCACTTAACCATTAAAGACAGGATGGGCATGGTTTCTGTAATAGCAGAAAGTCAAAGCATCAATAAAAATAGTCTGATTCACACAAACTTTTGGCATTGCTTGGTTGATCATGGCGTTCTTAGAAGCAAAATAGACAGGAAATCTACTAAATTCCTCCTTGATTTGTTAAGCAGAAAAGTTCTAGTTCAAGTAAATAAAAGTGTAACCTAAATCATAATGATAGAGAATCATGGCCCTTTCATCAATTACCAGATTTGAGTCAGTTTTTACTGACCCAAAACCTCTTGAATTAAGGAGAGTCTGTATCCCTTTGAGAAAAGACCCTGGTACACTGCTAAAAATATACATGGCTATTCTTTCTCCTAGCCTTCCCTAAAGGGGCCTATACACCTTTATCAAGATAATTATATCAGAGAAAACAAAATTATAATTTTAGGGAACTAGTGGACATTGGCTCTGAACTGACACTAATTCCAGGAAACCAAAAATGTCACTGTGGGCCACCAGACAGAGTAGGGCCTTATGAAGGCCATGTGATGCATGGAGTTTTAGCTTAGGGCCACCTCACAGTGGGACCAGTGAGTCCCTGAACCCATTCTGTGATTATTTTCCCAGTTCCAGAATGCATAATTGGAATAGATATAGTCAGCTGGCAGACTCCCCATATTAGTTCCCACACTCTGGAGTGAGGGCTATAATGGTGGGAAAGGCCAAATAGAAGACATTAGAACCTCCTCTACCTAGGAAAATAGTAAACTGAAAGAAATATTCAATATAGGAAGGATTACAGAGATTAATTCCACCACCAAGGACTTGAAAGATACAGGGGTGGTAATTTCCACTGCATCTCCATTAACCTTACCTACATGGCTTTGTAGAAGACAGGTGGATCTTAGAAAATCACCATGAATTATCATAAGCTTAAGCAGCTGGTGACACCAATGGTACCTATGTACCAAGTGTGATTTATTGCTCGAGCAAATTAACATATCCTCTGTTTCCTACTATGTAGCGATTGATCTGGCCAGCAAGATACCTGCATGGTGTTTCATCAGGGACATCAATCATAATTTAGTTTGCAGAGATCTTAACTGCCTTTCAGTTCCACAAGATATCACACAGGCCCATTACATTGGTGGCATTATGCTGATTGAACCTAGAGAGCAAGAAGTAGCAACTACTCTAGATTTATGGGTAAGACATTATGTGTGTCAGAGTGGGCAATAAATCTGACAAGATTTCAGGGACCTTCTACCTCACTGGAGTCCAGTAGCATGGGACATGTTAATATACACTTTCGAAGGTAAAGGATAAATTTTTGCATCTGGCCCTTCCTACAACCAAGAAAGAGGCACAACACCTAGCAATCTGCTTTGCATTTTGGGAACAAACATACTCTTCATTTGGATGTATCAGTCGGGCCCATTTACTGAGTGACCCAACAAGCTGCTGCAAGTGATGCCCACAAGAGAAGGTTGTACAACAGGTGCAGGCTGCTACGTAAGTTGTTCTACCACTTGGACCACATGAGCCAGTAGATCCAGTGTTGCCTCAAGTATCATGCTGTTTGGAATGCTGTTTGGAGCCTTTGGAAGGCCCCTGTAGGTGAATTAAAGTACAGGACCCTGACATCCTCTGCTGATAACTATTCTCCTCTTGAGAAACAGCTTTTGGCCTGCTACTATGCCTTGCTAGACTAAATGCTTAAACATGTATGTGTGTGTACATATATATGTATATATGTATATATATCTTATTGGTTCTGTTTCTCTAGAGAACCCTGACCAAGATGTGATGTGTATTCCAATATTCAAAGCAACATTATTTAAATTAGGTAAAAACTGGGAGCAATCAACCAGCAAATGAATAAACAAATTACAGTGAGATACTACTCAGCAATTGAAAGGAATGGACTGTGAAAACATGCAACGGTCTTGATGAATCTCAAACACATTATGTTCAGAGAAATAAGTCAGACATAAAAGATTACACACTGTGTGATTTCATTTATATGGCATTCTGCAAAAGGCAAGACTGTGATTAGAAATCAGATAAGCAGTTACCATGGGGTTTAGGCGAGTGGACCGACTCTAGGGGGAAATGATAGAACTATCACGGAGTGATAAAAATATTCTATGTATTGATTCTGGTAGTAGTTACATAACTGCATAGCTCTGTCAAAACTCTTTGAATCATGTATTTAAAATGGTGAATTTGATTGTATGTAGATGATACCTCAATAAAGGTGAGTTTAAAAACAAAAATGAACTTTAAACAGTTGTTCCCAAATTTCACATAGAAAAGAACAAGAAAAGGTTTCGGTGTGAACTAGCCAGTTAAAATAAAAAGATATATATTTTTTTAATTAAATTGTTAGGGACTTTTAAAGTATTGTCCATAAATTTCATAAAGTAATTTATCAAAAAATATTCTCCATTTATGTATAGCTGCATTTTCATCATTTTTAAGGACAGTATTTAAAAGTGAAAAAAAAGATACCTTTTTGAGTAAATGACCAAAAATGAATTAGAAAATATGAGTAAAAGTAGTTCAGGAAGTGAAATTGATCAATGTGGTGCTCACTCATCGTAGGTAGTATCATCTTATGTGCCCTAATTTCCTAACAAAAGTCAAATTCTGCAGGATGGGCAGAGTCAGTCTAAGGGGGAAAAAGATTATTTGGTATGTACCTTGGCAGGATGTGGGTAGCATTCTAGAATAACACTATCTATAAAACTAGTTGGCAGTATTTATAAGGAAAAATGTCTGCCATTTTAAATTATATTATACATTTAAGAATGCCTATAACAGAATATAATACTACTTGCCTTTCAGAAGTTGCCCAACAGATGCTTTTTATTTATGTTTTGTTCAAGTACAATATTTCATTCATTCTTAATTAAATGTTTATATGGCTCAAACTTAGGTTAACTTGAAATTATGTGTTTTATTTGAATCCTGAGAGTAAGCAATGCCCCATCCCAACATAGCATAATGTAAAAGGCAAATTACTTCAAAATATTTTCTAGTGAAACAAACCTTTGTGTTCTGCACAGAGCGTTTTATTAGCACTTACTGAGTACCATGCTCAGGAATTAAAATTCTCTATTTTTGTGAGCATTATAAAGAACTGTAATGATTATTTTAAACCTGTCTTCAACAAAAAGTACTTTAATATGTCATTTTTGACACTTAAAAAGTAAAATTTCTAGAACTTTAGACAACATGTGCACGCCACAAGGCAGAGTCAAACTGAATTTTCAAATTCAAACTGAATTTAACTCAGAAAGACTAATTTGGAGAAATTTGTGAATACTCATTTTCTTAGAAGTTTCATGGCAATGTCATTATATGGTGCTCTCATAAATAGCTTTTCCTGAGAATTTCAGATGATTTGGAGGGGAAATAAATAAAAAACAAATAGTGAAAGTAGTCATGAGGGTCCTCATTATAAATTTGGTGAGGAAATTTAGTGTCTTAAAGCAGACCATCAAAGTATACAATACTTTCATTCTAGTAACTTCTCTTGGAGGATATTTCCGTAGACCATGCTCCAGTATATACTATGGTGTTTCAAGGAGGGGAAAAGAGGAAATATATGGTGAGTATTATAATCATCTTCCTGTTAGAAGTGGAACTGGGTTTTCTTTTCTGTTTCAAGTAAAAGCAAATCACAGCGAGATGCGATATAAGAATTACAAAGATCAGTGCCGTTAAATACCTGTGTGTGTGACTGCTCAGTTCCGCAGCTCAGAGAAGCAATAGGTTTAGCATCGCCCCCTAATAAGAAAAGACAATTTTAAGTTAACATTTACATGACATTATTATATATTTCTTTTTATGTGAATAGATCTGTCATTATAGTCTTTACTCAGCTTCAGATAAAATATTAGTGTAATTATCTTAAGTAATATTTACAAAACCTTTAAATCCTGACCCTGATATCCTAATGGACCGAGATATTATAACTGACTGGAATCAAAGAAAACAATCTACACTCTCTCTCTTCCTGTCTCCCTTTTTATCTCTCTCTCTCTCGTACATTTGTGTGTCGGTGTATGTGTGTGCTATAGAAACATACAAGCTAGTAACTTGAATGCAAACAGAGATTTTTAACAAAAGAAGGAAGGGCCCCCTTCTAAAGGTATTTATTAAAGGGCAAAAATCCCAAACTTCTGTGGGGGCAAGGAGTAAGCAATACATGCCACTGAAGTAGTAAAGCAAAATATAACACACAAGATCAGAAGGAGTTGATGCTAGACTTAACCTGGGTGATAACCTATTGTAAACACCACTTGTAGAACTAGGAAAACAGACAAAAACAATGAAAGTAGAATGCATTACTCCCTTGGCAGTCAGAAATACCAAAATGGACTCGTATTGGATTTGGCTATTATTCTCATACAATGAATCTTCAGTCTTTGTTGATAATTCAGAATCTATCATTCAAAACAAACTAAAACAAACACAGAACCAAAATGCTATGTATTTTTTGTTGTTGTTGTTATCAGTATTAAATAGAAGCACATAAAACTTCTTCCCAATAAAATGTGATAATATTTCTACTGATTATAAAATTGGTAGCAGTTTAGAGAGAGAGGTTGACTGGAGAAACTAGATCTTAAGAAAGCTGAATTTTTGTTATAGCTCTAGATACTCTGCCAAAAATAATTTAACCACTTTTTTTTTCCTCCAAGATAACGGCAAAATTTTTTTTTCTGAGTCATTCTTTTTATTTCTTTTACTATTGATCATCCTGTCATATTATGGGGGTATTTTCTCAGCTATTTATAAATACCAAAAATTATTCAACTAATTATTTTTCTTAAAATAATTTTAAAAACTACATGTAATTAACTATTGCCCTTTTTTGTTTCCTTGAGCTTCTGAAAAAGAAAAGAGAAATGTGCGTAATCCAAATATCCTCTAACTAGAGACTGGGAAAGTCTTTCTTCAAGATGGTACGCTTTGTCTTTATGGTCTTCTTTTAACATCAGCATTTTCTGATTATTTTTCTTAATGAGAAACTTTAATCCCCCCCAAATCCACCCCAACTTAAAAACATAGATAATTTATAATTATTATAAATTATCTACTTAAAATTATCTCATACTTTCTAGTATCTTATCATTGAAAGAAAAATAAAACATATATAAAATAACATTGCCAGAAAAAAAAGGTAGAATAGAACAGATCCTGGATTACCAGAAGGTAACATTTAGGAAAATAATGTTTTCCAGACAGAACAGTAGCCTTACTGCCATTTGGAAAAAGAGGAAAGAAAGGAAAACCACTTGTAATACATGGCAGTATGTATAAAAACATGAAGGACTGTATCATGTTGGATGATGTTCTGGTTAGTTATTGTTATACAATGATCGACTCCAAAATTTTGAAACTTAAAACAATGAACATTCTTTTATTTTCTCTCATGGTTTTTGTTGGATGGGCTTGGCTGCAATCTCTGGCTCGGGGTCTCTCACATGTAGCTGTCAGATGGCAGCTGGAGCTGGGACAGTAGAGGGGGATGTGGAGGAACAGGGCTCCCAGGCCCCTCTTTCTCTTCCAGAGCTCTCAGGACTTCATGCAATCTCTCTGTGTGGAGGCTGGTTTGGACTTTTTCACACAGCAACCCTCAGGACCATCACACTCCTCACATGGCAACCCAGGGCTCTAGAGCAAGTATGCTAATGAACAATGAGGTAGATGCATGCTCCTTTATGACTTGCTTTCAGAATTCATCTCACATCATTTCCTCTGTGCTGTAGTGGTGTAAATAGTCACAAAACCCCACGGGGTTCTGACTGTCAACCTCACACAGTAAGAAGAGCTTGTGGGATGGCAAGTTATCTTTGGAAAATCCAACTTTATTAAAAATTTGTTCATTTTTCTGTTTTATTAAAAACTTATGTCAATTTATAAAATATTTTACTTTGATCTAAAAGTAATCCAATACAAAATTAAAAAAAAAGTAGAAAAAAGAATATGTCGAAGAACCACAAACGTCATGATGAACTTTATGTTTTCAAAAGTCAAGAATACCAACAGACTTCCTGGGCATTAGCATGCCTTGACTAGTAGTTTCATACTTTCATTTGATGTTCCCCCTTCAAATATTATGCTAACTACCAATTGTTGCAGAAACTGTACATTGGGGCGCCTGGGTGGCACAGTCGTTAAGCGTCTGCCTTCGGCTCAGGGCGTGATCCCGGCGTTATGGGATCGAGCCCCACATCAGGCTTCTCCACTAGGAGCCTGCTTCTTCCTCTCCCACTCCTCCCGCTTGTGTTCCCTCTCTCGCTGGCTGTCTCTCTCTGTCAAATAAATAAATAAAATCTTTAAAAAAAAAACTGTACATTATAGCTTCAGGACAAATTGTTACACACGTCCTCATTCAGTCTTCACTGCTTCCTTCTGAAATAAGTAATGTCTCAATGTTTATAAAATACGAAAAGGGGGGTCAGGTAATTTTGAGTCCCTAAAGACACAAAATTGGAAAATGGCAGAAATTGGATTAAAATTTAAATAGTTCTGACTTTAAAGAATAATACCTATTCCAGGGCTACAAAAATGTGATATGGAGAAATGATTTTAGGTGGTACACAGACACATACGCTAATGACACTGAGAAAACCTGAAAATTATTTGTTTTTTATTTCTTTTTATATTCTTCTGTATTAGTCAAGGTAGGAGCTATAGTATGAAAATACCCTGCTTTAGATACCTGATAATTCCCCTTTCTGGGAAAGAAATACAGGACCTCATGCTAGAGCTTTGGCTGGCAACAGTATCTATAAAAACTTTTATATTTCTTTCATTTTTATTATATTTATTTTTAGCTATATTAGTGGGTATTGGTATTAGTCTTCTTTTTGCCAAGAAAGCATGCATTACAATTTCCAGGTCTCAAACAAGTCAACTTAAAGGAAACTAGTAAGCAAGTGGCAGTGAGGGTGGTATGTGCACTTGTGAAAGGAATGGATAGGAAGCAGTCACCTGACTACAGGTCAGGCTACCCTGCTGCCTTACACAGAGGGTGAGGTGAAAAGTAACTATCAGAAAAGAGCCTTAAAGAATTTCCAAACATTCACATTTTCTGTCCAATATCATTTTACAGTTTTCCTTAACCTACCCTAGATTTTGTCCACTTAAGTGTTTCCCATTGTCTTCTCTCTCTGACAATGACAAAGGCAGCATCTACCCTGGGGCCAAGAGACAGATGGATGGAATCTTCTTGGACTGCTATACTCATCATGAATAGTGGTCTCTGGAAGGAATGCCAGGAAATACAGAAGTCAAGGACCATGCATATACTTCTCTCATTTGGCAAGCTCCCCGAAGTCAGAGACCATCACCAATTTAGCAGTCATGGAATTAGGAAAAAAAGGGGAGGAAAAAAGGGAGAGAAAAAATGTGATTGTTCCTATGATGACTATTTTATTAAATAACATTGATAATAATAGTAATCATGCATTTAAAAAAATAAATAATTGCTATCATTCACTTGCCAAGGAAACAGTTGGCTTGGTTAAAGTGTTGGCTATCTCTTCCTGTAATAATTACTTTCACTTGTACTTTCAGAAAATAATTGCTTGATATATTAATTTTAGGAATTACCAAAGATTATAATAGTATATGTCTCAAAGCACCATATTTATTTTAAGAATAATTGACATATAAGTTAGTTTTCATTGTAAAGTAGTTAACTGAAATAATCTCTAAATTCCAAAAAAATGTTAACATCCATTTTGGATGTTCACAACCATAAAATGCCCCAAGCTTTCATAATTACCAATACTGTATGGGTGATCTGCTCTTTTCAGAGCCCCTCATATTCAGAATATGGGAAGTTGGAAATCACCTGCTTGAGATCAAGATCAGATTGACAATTTATTGGAATCTTTTGTTATATTACCAAGTTAAGCACTGGATCTCAAATTTGTTGTAAATTTTTCCAACTTCACTTTAAAACAACAATAATGGTAAAATAAGTGTTACAAAAATATAAGTCATCTACTTGTCTATAAATTTTATGGACAGTTCTAAGTAAAAGTTCACTATTTGAGTTCACATTGAGTGTATTTATACTCTACCCTACCTCACTCCTATAGCAGAAATCATATGAGATGTCAAACATCTAACGTGAAAGGAATTAAAATATTTTAAAAATACATATGTACAAGATATACTGTACATATTTCACATGGAGCATTTATAGAACACTGTTCATCCCAAAATGTTTACAGGTTATCATTGTAAGACAGTCCTTAATATATAGAACATAGGTGGTCAATAAATTATTTTCCTAAGCTTTGTGAATGACTTAAAGAAAATCCACCGTGAAAGACCAGATGGTTCAGCAGATTGGCAATTTATGAGCTAACTTTAATCTCTCACTGGACAAAATGACTAAAGGTCATTGTCATCTGCCATCTGCCATGTGGCATGTGAATAATGAAGTGGTGGGCTTAGTCTTGTTACCATAGACAGGTGCCTACCACAGAAGAAATGAGCTTCATTCCAATTGGAAATAATTTATTTACATCTCCAAAGAAAAACCTTTGATAAATGGTGAAAGCTGTGTCTCCTGACCAAAGTTGAAAAAATCTCCAAGTTAAATTGAACAGAAAGTGAGGGGCCAACAAAAGTGATTCTAAACTTTATATTTCAAAAGAGAATATCTATTTCTCCACATATTTTCATGACATTGAGTCTGTATATCCTCAAAATAAGAAGTTATGATTCACCTTTCAAACTTCTAATTTGGTACAACATTTTGCAAAGTAATTATGAATAGGCACTAGACTTATATTTAGGAAACATGAGGTATTAATATGTGTGGCATAATATATATTACTTTAATTTTTAAAGTTTTATTTCAAATATACATGTATGTAAGTAATTGAGATTTTTATCTATGTATAATTAAGAAGAGGAAAAAATGCATGCTTGAGAGAGAGTGCGTGAGAGAAAGAGAGAAAAAGAGAAGGAAAGAGATTTGGTGGAAAAATTTTTATAAACATATAATCTTGTTACCCAAACTTGAAAAACCCAAGTATTTAAATGTATTTGCCAACATATGAGTTTTTTTATGCTATAGTTAAAGATAATAACCCTAAATATCAACTATTGGAAAGAATCTGGCTAATATTTGAAAAAAATGTTGAGTAGAAAATTTGTGGTTGGGATTTCTCTTTGTCTGTTATTCATTTTTCCTTGAACCTAGATTGATTAAAGTTTGCATGCACTGAGGCATCTTTGCTCCATGGATATCCTGCCAAAAGTGGGTTCTGGTGACTCTGGAGAAGATCTTAGGGCATACAGAATCATTGTATTTAAATAACTTGGAACCACAGAACTATGAAATTATTTACTTTTAATCCTTCTGATTATATAATGGGGAAACTCATTAGTATTCCTCTAAGCATGTGCTAATCTCCTCTTTTAACAGAACAACAGCAGGCTGCAAAAGTTATCATGTTGACAAGAAAATTAACCTAGTTAAAATTTAATGATATTGTATATCTCTATTATTTATTTCCATAGCTACTTTGTTTTTTTTTTTTTTTGGTTTTTGTTTGTTTGTTTGTTTGTTTAAATTTTTATTTAAATTCCAGTTAGATAACATACAGTATAATCTTAGTTTCAGGTACACAATGTGATTCAACACTTCTATACAATACCCAGTGCTTATGACAACAAGTTCATTCCTTAATCCCCATCATCTATTTAACCCATCCCCTCCCCACCTCCCATCTGGAAACCATCAGTGTGTTCCCTATCATTAAGAGTCTGTTTCTTGGTTTTCCTCTGTTTTTTTTTTTTTTTCTTTTGCTTTGTTTTGTTTCTTAAATTCCACATATGAGTGAAATCATATTGTATTTGTCTTTCTATGACTAACTTATTTTGCCTAGCATAATACTCTCTACCTCCATCCATGTCATTGCAAATGGCAAAATTTCATTCTTTTATACGGCTGAGTAATATTTCATTATATGTGTGTGCGTGTGTGTGTGTGTGTATGTATATATGTATATGTAATAAATGCAATAAATATTATGCTTAAAAGTATAAAGTGTTTTCTTATTTACTTTATTCATATATATTCACACTATATTAAATTTCAAAATGTAGGTACAGATACCTATTTTGAGGAATATACATATATATATGCATACACACACCACATCATCTTTATCCATTCATCAATCAGTGGACGCTTAGGTTGCTTCCATATCTTGACTATTGTACATAGTGCTCCTATAAACCTCAGGGTGCATGTATCCCTTTGAACTAGTACTTTCGTATTCTTTGAGTATATACCTAGTAGTATAATTGCTGGCTCATAGAGTAGTTGCACTGTTGGTGGGAATGCAAACTGGTACATTCACTAGGGAAAACAGTATGGAGGTTCCTCAAAAAATTAAAAATAGAACTACTCCACAGCTACTTTTAATCGATCATACCTCTTGTAGATTTTTCACTTATTATTATAAGTTTGTTAGGTAAAACTATTTAAATTTTTAAATGTATTCAGTTTAAAGTAAAGTAGTGCTACTCAGATATGGAAAAAAAATCAATAAGGAGATAGGACAGTGTTTTAAGATTATTTAGATAGTACACTAATTTGTTTTGTTATATATTTATAAAATATTTCATGATTCGAATAATGTACACAATATCTTAATATATTTTTAATTGTGCTAGCCTTTGCCAGTTTTTCAAATCTATCGCCTTTTTCTTCCTCAGTTTTAGCTTATTTTTAAAAAAGTATTTATCAATTTGTCAGAGAGAGAGAGAGAGAGCACAAGCAGGGGGAGCAGCAGGCAGAGGGAGAAGCAGGCTCTCCACTGAGCCCCTATGTGGACTCCACCCCAGGACCCTGGGATCATGACATGAGCTGAAGGCAGACATTTAGCCAACTGAGCCACACAGGCACCCCTTCAGCTTTAGCTTCTTAAGAGAGTTAGCAGGACAACAGAATCTATTATAATCCTCAGCAGGTGATCCATAGGTATTCCAGACTAATTCTGAGATCTCTGTAACTAGACTCTTGCTACTTGTCCACTATTAACCTGAAAATCTAGTCTAAGAAATTAATGTTTAACTTATTCCTGCAACCTCAATTCTTACCTTTTGCCTTAGGAATAGCAACAGATTTTTGTTTGGTGGGTTGGTTTTTATTTCATTTATTATAATTGAGCTGATGTCTGGGTTCCCTGATTAATGTCATAGCTCTAAGCATCTGGTAATCCACTTTGATGGTTCCTGCTACCTGCTGACAAAATATTCTGATATTGATCACCTCCCTGTCTGTGGATTTTGAAATACTGCATTTTTATGGATGCCCTACCTCTACTGGTATTAGAACATTCTTCTTATGACTAGTGAGACTCGTAAAATCAGTTGTTCTCTTTAGTTTACAACCCTTTAGGTGTTATATTCTTCTTCAAAGAAGAATTTCTAGACCCACAGTGGTTTCCTTATTTTCTACATTTGGGCGGTCCTACACTCACTACCTTTTCACTTGAGTGAGCTTCTTGGTATTCTCAGTTATAAAACAGGCAACAAATACTATGCTTAAAAGTACAAAGTATTTTCTTATTTACTTTATTCACATATATTCACATTATATTAAATTTCAAAATGTAGGTACAGATACCTATTTTGAAGACTATGTACTAGGGTAATGTGATAACAAGGGAGTGGGAAGATGGGGGAAAATGACTTATCTAGGTTGGTCTTTATCAAAATGATGATTTGGATAATACAGACATAACATGTTTTATTGTGCTTTACTTTATTGCACTCTGCAGATATTGTATTTTTTAATAAGTTGAATGTGTGTGGCAACCCTGCATCAAGCAACTCTATCAGCACCATTTTCCAACAGCATTTGCTCACTTCATGTCTCTGTGTGACATTTTAGTACTTCTAGCAATATTTCAAAATTTTAAAATTTCATTATTATTATTATATTTTATTTCATTCTTAGAGTATATATTACATATTTCAATAATATTACATATTATTATATTATATTCATTATTATATCTGTGATCAGTGATTATGATTCACTAAAAGCTCAAATGATGGTTATCATTGTTTAGCAATAAGGTATTTTTAAATGAAAGTATGTACACCATTGTTTTTACACATAATGCCATTGTACACTTAATAGACTACAACACAGTGTAAATATAAATTTTATATGAACTGGGAAACCAAAAAATTCAATTGACTTGGTTTTTTTTTAGTGGTCTGGAACTGAACCTGCAATCTCTTTTTCAGACCCTAAAGAGTTTTGTGGAAAATAGGTTCCATATATATTCAGATGGGTGCTACCAAATTTTTATTGAAGGCAAAGAAAGTTATTTGGCATTTTACCAGACAAAAAAGCAAATAAAATGAGGATTCTGTATACCAAATATCTACAATCTAATAGGGTTATCAAGACACATAAGTAGAAAAAGATCAACATCTTAAAATAATGCCCAACTAGCTATTTATACACATATACAGCTACCCTCACAAATGCACAACTTAAGATAAAAAAGAAAAGAAAAAAGGAAAGTGGTACAAAAGGCTAAGGTACTACAGAGCCGGAGGCACTATAAGAAACTCTTCACACACAGATTAGTTCTAAGGGGCAGAAAGACAACATCAACAAGACGAGGATGATGAGAAAACACAGGAGGCAATTACTAAAGGTGCAGAAAAATAAAAGTCATAATTTCTGTCCAGAAAGTCTTATGTAAACCTTTTGGATAGAAAAAAGAAAAAATCAAATGGTAGAATGTGTGAATTAAGCAAAGCAAAGTAGATCTCATACGTTAGTGCTTAGACTACGTACTGCATAAGTCCATTACATAGACACTGATTTTAGATACATACAAAAAATGAACACACACTGAGGTGATCTGGTGATTCAAGTTGTTTAGAGATATTTCTCAACATATAAAGTCTATAAAACATGCTTTAAAATACCTAATATCTAATTTTAGAAAATATAAATTAGTGCTGTCCCTTATATAAACACATTAAAAGAAAAAGCTAGGGAAATCCTCCTTAGCAAATCAGTGTGCAAATGCAGTTCAGATGATTAAAAGTCTTCAGGAGTCAGTAGTTGCATATCTAAGGTTGTTTTGAATTACTTTCATGTGATTATTTTAAGAAAATAAAAGTTGGAGAATGATATGCAAGGGGAAAATGCATTGTTCTTGCCCAAGCCTCAAAATAAGGCATTGAGAGATCATAATCAGTTCTTGTTCTAAGATTGTGTGAAGGACTACTGACAAGGAGAAAAACAATATCCTTAGGATTGTTTAACACATATATCCAGGCATTCTTTGACATTAGGAGTTTTCAGGGAAAAGAAATTGCGTTTTTAAGAATAATAAGAAATTGTGGTTTAAACCATTAAGTATCTATAGAAAACTATTTTTACCTATTGGGTAGTAAAAGGATAAAACTAAACCTATGTTTGAAATATTACAGTTTAATTGAATAGGGGCAAAAATTAGGACATTTTAATTCTCTGTGGTTTATCTAAATGGGGATATTAATTCTATGGTTCAGATACTGTTAAAAAAAAAAAAAAAGGCTGGAAATTAGAATTACTGAATGTTCCCATGGTGATACAGGCCATTTCTTAAAGAAAGTAAACTATAGTGCTTTTATTCCTTGAAAACTATATTATTTTCAAGAATTATTTTAACAAATACTAGGATTACCTTAGTTAAAAAATCAGCTGGTAAGGAAGGGCACTTTTATTTTTAGGGATTTATTTATTTTAGAGAAAAAGAGTGCAGTAGGGAGGGACAGAGGGAGAGGGAAAGAGAGTCTTAAGCAGACTCCACACCCCATGCAGAGCCCAACATGGGGCTCCATTGCGATCCTGAGATCATGACCTGAGCCTAAACCAAGAGTCGGGAGCTTAACAGACTGTGTCACTCAGGCACCCCGAGGAAGGGCTTTTTTGAGGGGATGGATGAATAAAAACAACAATCATAACCACCATGAAACACTTCCATAAAGCATTCAGACACAACCACCTGCATTTGCAGCTGCTTTACATTTGAAAAAAAAACAAACATTAAAAACATTTGCATAGGCATGCATTTGTTCAATAAATATCAAGTACCTACTCCATGCCTGGCAGAGTTGTAGGGACTGAAGATTAAATGGTAAGAAGATAGCACACTCTGCAGCTACTATGGGAGACAGATAAGAGATAAGCAAGTAAATAATTTCAGACAGTGACATAGCTTCTCTGAATTCAAGAAAACATATTAAAAAGGAATGAGTGGGATAGGGACAGAAGTACTTCCTGACATAAACTGGTTGCAGAAAACATTACTGAGGATGCAAGTGAATGGAGTTATCAAAGAGAAATTCTGAGAAAAGAAAGTTCTGGGTTGAAAGAAGCACAAGTGCCAAAGTGGGAGTTAGAGATGAGCCTGGAATGTTCAAGAAACACAAAGTATTCCTACATGGCTGAAGTGCAATAAAAAGAAAAAGAATCTTATGAGACCGAAAAGACAGGCAGGTGCCAGATAATCCAGCTGTAGGCCTCACTGTGCAATTTAGACTTCATTCTATAAAGCTATAGGAAGTTGGGAAGAGACCCCTAATCGCCACCTATCTCCGTACTTTACACTTCATAGTTAGAGAATACGTAACCACTCAAAGGTTAACGGGACAGATTGATCAGTCTCTCTGGCAACTGCATACAGCCACGGAATAAGTTTGCACCAATGCGATTATAAGCAGAGGCATCACCAGTAGTTTAAGTAACCTTCCTTAAAAAAATAGCTGTTTCATGTCTCCTGCTCCTTTTTTTCTCAGTTTCTTTTTCTCTCCTGCTCCCTGTAATGTGAATGTGATGACTAGAGCTGAAGAAGCCATCTCTGACCCTGCAGTGATCTGAGATTTGGAAGTCAACCACTTTATACTAAGACAGAACAAAGGAGGGCCCAGAGGGCCTTGTGAGAGCAGAGGCATGATTTAGCTTGGACTCCCTTACCTTCCTACTATTACCTGAGACAAAAACAAAATTCTCTCTTATTTAGGCTATGGATATCATGAGCCTTTTTTACTCACACGCAAACCTAATCTTAAATGATTTTTCTTTCAAGTGTATGATTTCTATGTCTACCAGCATAGTAAAACACCATAGTTTGAATAAAGCCTTAAGTCAAGAATGATATAATGTATCTCCAAGTATCTCCTTCTTAGAAAGTTAGGTGCTATTCCACTTATTTTGCACTTGGAAAAAATGATAGAAAACTGTTTTACTTCTGAAAGCCAACACACATTTAGGGGAACAAGGGGAATGATGTTGAAAAGATAAGAGAAAGAGTTTCTTTAGATTCTGTGATACTCTGCTGTCAGTTCTTGCTGTTGCTGCTGACTGATGCTTCCATGTGGATGAAAATTGTGCTGTCCTTCCACAGACAGTGGGAACAAAGTATCTGTGATTGTTCTTGGAAGAAGAGCTAGTCTACTATTGTCTTAAAAATTATTAAGCTGGAGGAGTGATAAGAGCCCAACAAGAAAGTACAATCTGTGTGGCCTGAACCACTGCTTGTCCAGATCTTAAGGTTTTTATTCTTAAGGAAAAAATGGAAGGAAAAGTACAATTACTCATGTCAGAGGAATTATAATCAGACTTTTTCAGTGAGGACATTTCTGAGGAACTTCAAAAGTGCTCTACTAAAGAGTAAGATCTGACTCCTGCACGGAGAGCAGCAGGAATAGGTTACAATGTTGTCGGTGAAGGCAGGCCTCTCCTACTTATTGCTTCTCTTCCTTTCCTTGATCTAAATCTGGAAGATCCAAAGGTAGTCTAGTTGGGGGTGGGGAGAGGAGAGGAAGTAGATTCACAGAAGACAAGACAGAGAAGATGCCTTCCATGTCCTATGCCGCTGCTTGTCGCATGAAGCAAATCCAGGGTGAGAGAAGAGGCTTTTTAAAAATACTGTTTTGAGTTTGTACTGGCCATTTTGGTAACCACACTTAAAAATTCTTAAGATTAAAGCTAACATTCTCTCATCTAAATATGACCAAAAAATATGAAACCTAATCTAAAATTGATTCAAGATATAGGACGGAAGTAACTTGAAGAAGAATTTAAAGAACCAGGTATCCTGGGGTGCCCTGTGTGTGTGTGTTGGGGGGTGTCTACATATCCATATGTTCTATGTTTCCCCCAAAGGGGAAAAAACTATTTGTTTTTTTTTCACTTGCACCCTATTGACTTCTGCTCTTTCAACACATAAGTAATCTAGTTTTTAAAAGCACACATTGACTGCTAGGACTGTAGGGTTGCATCAGTAAAAGTTGTGAGACAATTTCAGTAGTTCATGGAAGTGACCAGAGTAGTCTGAACTTTAGAGAAGGCAGGCCAAGATGGAGGGAAGTAAATAAATTCAGTGTCTACTTTGGAGGTGGTACCCAAAAGATTTCTAGGTACAGAGATTTTATAGCAGTCTGTCTCACCATCTCTGGTACAGTTTCCCTTAGGGAGACACTCTAATAACTCACCCTTTTTCATATTTTTTAGTCATATCAACACAGAGAGGAATTGCATATTTACCATTCTATTATACATTAATTCCTGTAGATCCTAGTACCTTGATCACACCCCTTTTCCAAAGTGATTCTTGAATGTGAATTTCTTACCATATATTCAAACAGTAATAGGTACGTTTCCTTTTAGATGATTTTGAGAAACATCTTCCTAATATTTAAGAAAATCAGTTCATAGATACAACATGAACAGTGGAATATAAAATTATACATATCATATATATACATTGCCTACATTCACTACCATATGGAGAAACTTACAAATGGATAAAATGTAAAAACAGACAATCTTCATAATTTGCTATGGTACATGTTACATGGAACAAAGTTATTTTTGAAGAAAATTGTTGCCCAGAATTAAGAAAGCAGTTTTGTTTTCACAATGTTATTCTTAAAAACAGTATCTGAATATAAAACTATAATCCAAAATATATTAAAAAAACAAAAACATAAACCTGAGCCATCAAAACCTGGGAAGTAAGGTACAGGAAAACTTTCAGCTCAATTCTAAAATAACAAAACACCCAAATTATTTTTTTAAATGATAGTCGACATCTTTGAATAATCTTTTTCATACAATACGCAAAGCTGTTCAACATTTTATTTTTCATCTCAAGGACACGTGAGCCAACTGTTATGTATGATGTATCTTATAGGGATTTTGAGACTAGCATGACTTATGTTCATAATATTTGGATGTTTTGTATTTTTCTTGGACTTATCTACACATCTGTGTCAGTGCCAGTAAGAGAAAGGGAACAAAAATTTGATTCTCATTCTTATATGTTTAAAGCTATAGCTGTTCTTGTTACTTGCTTTCTTGTTGCAGGACGGAATGTCTATTTTTCTCATTGACTGAACTAGGTGTATCTACAACGTTAACCACGTCACTATAATCTGAAGGGGATGTACCTAACAGCAGCACCACGGCACAGAGCACATGGTGCTTCTGACTGACAATGGCAAGAAGCTAACAGACCATCCTTTTGTCTAGACACTCTCTTCCTCCCAAACTTCAGAATAAACAAATTCAAGACATGCAGCTGCACTGGTGTTCCATACAGACAAGACGGTAAACACGATCTGACTTTCTTCCTGTTAGAGTAGGCACAGATAGTGGAAAACACGTTTCCTAAGCTGTATATACCACATTTCATCTGCCAGAGGAAAGGCCTAAAGAACAAAGTGCTTGTGCCTCTGTGTGTTATGTGGACGACTGCCACATATTTTTACAGGATTATATTCTCTCCCATTCATCATAGATACAGTCACTAAAGTTATATTGTTTTAATTCACCAATATTAAACCAAGAGCCTGCTTAGAATCAAGACTGCTTTATGCTTTTCTAACATTATTCCATATGGGATGAAAGAAGCAGCAAACTGAATTGGACAGAATAAAATTCCACCTGTCTTTGTATGATATATGTATTGTCTCTGTATATATAGAAAGACAGATAGATAGATATTGATATAGATTGATATAGATAGGTAATATACATATTATAAATCTGGGAATACGGCAAACTGAAATATTTTGTTCTAATTTTTCATTCCATTGTTAATTAAAACATATTTACCTATACCTCTCAGCATTATTGCCCACAAGCTTAGTAAATAATACTTGTTGGTATAAGACTAACTAGGGATAAAAACACATGGTCATCTCACATGATAAGTAGTTCCAACTTTAAACAAATTTTATGAATAGAGAAATTTAATTCGAAGTGCACATATCCACATCATAGATACTTCTAATATGTAATCTCTAGTATTTTATGTTTTATTACATATTTTGTTAACATATTTAATATATTTTAATAATCAGATATATCCATTTGCTTATTGAAGTGATTTTTTTTGTCCCCCACGTCACATACTCTTTGGGCCACTTTGTACTTCAATGACAGGGGCAGTGGGCAATTCTGAATGTGTGAATAGCATCTCATCACCAGCATGCTCTGTGGCTCCCTGATTTTTTGCATTGGCGCTTTCTCTGAAGATAAAGCTCATTCATCTTTCCAGTGGATACAATCTGGAAAGGCAGTGTGGCAGATGAATTTAACACTGCTGAGGACATTTTTAATTTTTGAGGGATGATGGAAATCAGCAGTTACATGTTCCAGTCTCTATTCTTAGGATGGACAATGCAGAAAAACATTTTGTATATTTCTTCCTAAGTTCCTACAGTCAAACACTTATGTGTTACCCATAAAGTGACCTTGACAACAAACTTTTTATTTGGCCTTTCTTTTTTCCTGTCTCACTCCCCCAATTGCCTCACCTACTTCTCTGATCACCTTTCAAGACAATACACATTTACTCAAGTCATCTTCTTAGGCTCTCCATTTGTGAATCCCGAAAGAGGACAGTTACCAGTGAGAGAATATGTCACACAGAACAGGGTAAAATGAACATCTCATAATAATCCACTTAATTTTGTATCAATAAATTGTGATACATATCATCAATACATATTAGCACTTTGAGACTCTTGAATTACACTTGAAATCTAATAAAATATATAGACCCTTTACAAGAAAAATGTAAGGAGCCCATTATCAGGAAGTCCCACACATAGTCTGAATTCCATAAACATCAGATTGAAAACTTCTGCACTAAATCATCTTTGTAATTTTCAAAATAAAATTTTATTTATTCCTGTATGCTTCATTTTGCAATGTATAGGCAAATCCCTGAGCAAAATGTCAAGAACCACATGTTTGGCAAATGCTGGTATAAGGATGACACCATGTTGTATTTTGTGGAGAAGGCCACAAAGACAGTCTCTCCTTCCCTACCTTCCATATTCCCCATCTATTCGCAAAGTGAGTACTTCATAACTGTTTCAAAGATAGTTTGATACAACATCTTCCAGGGATTGCAATGCCCATCAGTGAGTAGAAAAGAGAGTTAATGAAAAGTGTTGTGCCTCCCAATGCATCAAAAGCTCTAAGTCAAAACTTTCTGGTTTTGTTTGTTTGTTTGTTTGTTTTTTCAAACTCCTTTGGAAGGTTTAGGAAAATAAAATAAAAGACTTCTGAACAAGAAAAATTCTGAAGTGTCAAGGCATTGATCTACAAAGAAATTTCATTTTAACTGTTACTAAAAAAAGAACATCTTCCTTTTCACCCTGAAGATTGCTTAAAGCCAAGAATCATAAACCTAACTTCCACTACCGTATTTTAGTGAAAGAACAACATTTTTCTAAAAATTTCACTTGGTCCTGGGTAAAGACAAACACTATTTTCTCACAGTCAAGATGAGGAAATTCTAAAATATAATGGCTCTGGAATAGCCACAAACCATTTGATGTGTCATCACAACTGAAATTGCAGAAATTAAGACACATGACAATGTTCGTCTTCCAAACATTTAGATTACACTGTTCCTAATATATTCTCATAAAATTCCATAAAATTCATATTGAAAACTTCTGTTCTCAATTATTTTTATAATTTTTAAAAATAAAATTTTAGTTGTGTATTCTTGTTTGCTTTATTTTATGCTGTGCAGACAAATCCTACACAGCATAAAATAAAATTTATGCAGGAAACACTTGGTGGGAGAGATGGGAAATATTTGGTGTGAGAGGTTTGGGATTGTACAGGCTGCAGTCGACTATTATTCCAGACTGAACTACCCAAAATTGGTAAAATGTGTTACTGAGAAGAATAGGGATCCTCCAGAGATTTCCATCCATGTGAGTAGGATGAAAGATGTCCCAGAGGTGGGGAAAATCAAAATGGTAGAAAATCATTTTGGAGTGAGGCAGATTTGAAGGTAAAGAAGCAAGGCTAAGAACCTAGAGCTATGGGGACTTCCATAAAGCACATTAAAAAGAAATTATCTCAGTCCAAGTGGCAGAGGAGTAGGAGCCTTAGTTTCATCTGGTCCCAGGAAGTCAGCTAAATAGCCATCAAAACATTCTCGACACCTGCGAACGCAACTGGAGATCTAAGAAAAGAATAGCTGCAGCTCTACAAATAGAAAAGTGACCACTTTCTGCAAGGTAGGAGGTGCAGAGACATGAATCCAAGGTGATATATGGGAAGATAGATAGATAGGGAGGAAGCCTCTGTCAGGCAGTACTGGATATAGCAGTGGAGCACAAAGCTGGAACTTTTAAAATCTGCTCTGCTGAGGGACATCCCTGCCTAAAAAATGCTCAGGTGGCAAAGCAGCGCAGAATCCTAGGTGAGACAATGTGGTCTCAGGATGCCCAGGGTCACAGAAGGCCCAGGTCACTCAGGATGCCTGAGTGCAGCAGAGTTCCCAGGCATCTGAGCAAGGAAACTGGTTACAATCAGCGAGCCTAGAAGTGGGCTCTCAGCTTGGTGTTGCCATAAACCATGAACCATGCCATGGTCTGGTGACCAATCTCCAAACAGGGGCCCAGAAATTGGCAGGATCAAAAGAACCCCCCTCCCTGGGAAGAACAGCATAGGTGTGTGCTCCAGAAGTTTGCAGGGTTTGGAGACTCTAAACAGGGTCATATGCCTGAGATAAAAATGCACAGTCACAGGCCAGGTAAATCTATCTATCTATCTATCTATCATCTATGTAGCAGAAGTATATAGCAATACAAGGCTTTCTCAAGAAACAAGAAAGGTCTCAAATACATAAGCTAACCTTACACCTAAAGGAGCTAGAGAAAGAACAGGAAATACAGCCTAAACCCAGCAGGAGAAGAGAAATAATAAAGATTATTCACAGTGTAGGGATAGAGGGAACATACCTCAATAGCATAAAAGCCATTTACAAAAAGCCCACAGCGAATATCATTCTCAATGGGGAAAAACTGAGAGCTTTTCCCATAAGGGCAGGAACACGACAGGGATGTCTACTAACACCACTGTTGTTCAACATAGTACTAAAAGTCCTAGCCTCAGCAATCAGACAACAAAAAGAAATAAAAGGCATCCGATTCAACAAAGAAGAAGTCAAACCTCACCCTTCACAGATGACATGATACTCTAGGTGGAAAACCCATAAGACTCCACCCCAAAATTGCTAGAACTCATACAGGAATTCAGGCAGGATAGAAAATCAAAGCACAGAAATCAGTTGCATTTCTATATACCAACAATGAGGCAGAAGAAAGAGAAATTAAGGAATTGATCCCATTTACAATTGCACCCAAACCACAAGGTACCCAGGAATAAATCTAACCTAAGAAGCAAAGGATCTGTACCCAGAAAACTATAGAACACTCACGAAAGAAATTGAGGAAGACACAAAGAAATGGAAAAACATTCCATGCTCATGGGTTAGAAGAACAAATATTGTTAAAATGTCTATGCTATGCTACCCAAAGCAATCTACACATTCAACACAATCCCTATCAAAATACCAACAGCATTTTTCACAGAGCTGGAACAAACAATTCTAAAATTTATATGGAACCAGAAAACACCCCGAATAGCCAAAGGAATATTGAAAAAGAAAATCCCCAGTGTTCACAGCAGCATTGTCCACAATAGCTAAATCGTGGAAGGAACCGAGATGCCCTTCAACAGATGACTGGATTAAGAAGTTGTTGTCCATATATACAATGGAATATTACTCAGCTATCAGAAAGAACGAGTTCTCAACATTTGCTGCAACATGGATGGCACTGGAGGAGATAATGCTAAGTGAAATAAGTCAAGCAGAGAAAGACAATTATATGATTTCTCTCATCTATGGAACATAAGAACTAGGAAGATCAGTAGGGGAAGAAAGGGATAAAGAAAGGGGGGTAATCAGAAGGGGGAATGAAGCATGAGAGACTATGGACTCTGAGAAACAAACTGAGGGCTTCAGAGGGGAAGGGGGGTGGGGGAATGGGTTAGACTGGTGATGGGTAGTAAGGAGGGCACGTATTGCATGGTGCACTGGGTGTTATACACAACTAATGAATCATCGAACTTTACATCAGAAACCAGGGATGTACTGTATGGTGACTAGCATAATATAATAAAAAAACATTAAAAAAAGAAAAGAAAAGAATTATGTAAACTGTAGGTTTTCCATAACTATTCTTTATCAAGTTGATTAAGTTCCATTATATACAGTTTACTGAGACTTTTTTAAATGAATGGGTGTTGCATTTTGTCAAATGCTTTTTCTGTACCTATTGATATGATCATATGATTTTTCTTCTTTAGCCTGTTTGTATGATGGGTTGATTGTTGTTTTTTGAATGTTTAATTAGCCTTGCATACCTAGAATAAATCCCACCTGGTTGTGGTAAAAAAAAAAAAAAAAAAAAAAAAAAGAAAGAAAGAAAGAAAGAAAGAAAGAAAAAGAAAATCAAAGCTGGTAGCATCACAATCCCAGACTTTAAGTTCTATTACAAAGCTGACATCATCAAGACAGTCTGGTACTAGCACAAAAACAGACAAACAGATCAATGGAACAGAATAGAGAACCCAGAAATGCACCCTCAACTCTGTGGTCAACTAATCTTTGACAAAGTAGAAAAGAATATCCCATGGAAAAAAAGACAGTCTCTTCAACAAATGGTTTTAGGAAAAGAGGACAGCCACATGCAGAAGAATGAAACTGGACCATTTCCTTACACCATAAACGAAAATAGCTCCAAATGGATGAAAGACCTAAATGTGAGTCAGGAATCCTCAAAATCCTATAGAAGGAGCAAAAATGAACTACTGGGACTTCATCAAGATAAAAAGCTTTTGCACAGCAAAGGAAACAGTCGACAAAACCAAAAGACAACCGACAGATGGGAAAAGATATTTACATATGTCTTATCAGATAAAGGGCTAGTACCCAAAATCTATAGAGAACTTATCAAACTCAACACCAAAGAACAAATAATCCAATCAAGAAATGGGCAGAAGCCATGAACAGACATTTCTCCAAAGAAGACATATAAGGCCAACAGACACGTGAAAAAAAAATGCTCAACATCACTCATCATCAGGGAAATACAATCAAAACCACAATGAGATACCACTTCACAGCATGGTATCAGAATGGCTGAAATTGGGGCGCCTGGGTGGCACAGCGGTTAAGCGTCTGCCTTCGGCTCAGGGCATGATCCCGGCGTTATGGGATCGAGCCCCACATCAGGCTCCTCGGCTATGAGCCTACTTCTTCCTCTCCCACTCCCTCTGCTTGTGTTCCCTCTCTTGCTGACTGTCTCTATCTCTATCAAATAAATAAATAAAATCTTAAAAAAAAAAATGAATGGCTGAAATTAATCACTTGAGAAATGACAGGATGTTGGCGAGGATGTGGAGAAAGGGGAACCCTCTTACACTGTTGGTAGGAATGCAAGCTGGTGGAGCCACTCTGGAAAACAGCTTGGAGGTTCCTCAAAAAGTTGAAAATAGAGCTATCCTAGGACCCAGCAATTGCACTACTAGGGGTTTACCCCAAAGATACAAATGTAGTGATCCGAAGGGGCACCTGCACCCCAATGTTTAAAGCAGCAATGTCCACAATAACCAACCTATAGAAAGAGCCCAGATGTCCATCGACAGATGAATAGATAAAGAAGATGTGGTATATATATAATGGAATACTACCCAGCCATCAAAAAATGAAATTTTGCCATTTACAACAACATGGATGGAACTGGAGGGTATTATGCTAAGCGAAATAAGTCAGTCAGAGAAAGACAATTATCATATGATTCCACTAATATGTGGAATTTAAGAAATAAAACAGGGGATGATAGGGTAAGAGAGGAAAAAAAGATGAAATCAGAGAGGGAGACAAACCATAAGAGACTCTTAATCATAGGAAACAAACTGAGGGTTGCTGGAGGGGAGTGGGGTGGGGCGATGGGGTAAATGGTGATGGACATTAAGGAGGGTGTGTGATGAACGAGCACTGGGTATTGTAAAAGCCTGATGAATCTCTGATCTCTACCTCTGAAACTAATACACTATATATTAATTAATTGAATTATTTTTTTTAAAAGATTTTATTTTATTTCTTTGACAGAGAGAGAGACAGCCAGCAAGAGAGGAAACACAAGCAGGGGGAGTGGGAGAGGAAGAAGCAGGCTCCTAGCGGAGAAGCCTGATGTGGGGCTCGATCCCAGAATGCTGGGATCACGCCCTGAGCCAAAGGCAGTCGCTTAATGACTGCGCCACCCAGGTGCCCCTAATTATTTGAATTTAAATTAAAAAAATATATATATAGTAAAAAATATCACTGAATTGTATAAAGTAGCTAATTTTATATTATGTGAATTTTACTTGAATAAAAATGTCAGATTGTAAGATTGGATTAAAAAAACCCCAAAAGAATAAAAAAATAAAAAGAAATTATTTTCCCAAATAATTATTTCCTTCAATTACATGAAACCCTTAGTTAATGTCTGATGTAGTTATAGAGCCAAATGTAAATTATTTTGATGAATAAAGAGATTAAATATTGGACAGAAGCTTAGTCTAAAATGAATCAAGGTATTAGGTATCAGAATAGCCAGAACAGCCTGTGCCACATTTTTCTTTCCCTGACTCCTCTGGGGAGAGATCACCATCCCACGTAGGGACATGCACAGGGGTTTTACACTTGATAATCATTGATATACTGCTTATAAGCAACACATTAGGTTACACCTAGAAGTCTTTTAATTGATACAAAAATATATCAACTTCACTTTTCATTCTTAACTTGAAGGAAACCTGGGAGAAGAAAAAGTGAATAAAACTGTTACTGCAGCACAGTTAATTAAAATGTGTTCCCTTTGAAATCCATCAGATTTGAAATTAAAGGTTGGAGTAAAGGTTTATGCAGAAAGCATGAGAATTGCACGCACCTGATAGGTTGTAAATGTGGGGTAGCACAGGAAAGGTACAGACTTGTATTTTTCAATTTTGCTAAAGCTTCCTCTAACCCCTTGATTCTCAAATTTGAGATTTCGTGGGTCATTGAAGGAATTTCCATCTTCAGATTGCTAACTTTTCATTTTGTCAGATCCCGATATTAAGAGCATTCATCACTCAATCATTTAAACAACTGAATTAAGTAAATACTTAATAGATACCATTATTTCATTAAAAAAGAGATTTTTAACCATTGCCACATTGATGTGTGCGTATACACATGTATATGTGTGTATATATACACTCAAAGTCTCTAAAATTTACCTTTAAAAATCACCACATTATTGTTTTCCACATTTGTCACATAGTGGATAGAAAGCACCATCTCATAGGTCAACATCGGTCCACAAACTGAAATTTAGAAATCATTGCATGAGCTACAATTTTTTCTCAAATTATGAATGTAAATCACCTCCTTTGGCATTTCAACTTCTAGCCATCACGGATTACAAATTCTTGAACTTAGGAGAGGCCCTCCTCTCCTAAGGAGAGTAAAGAGCATGAACTCATGTTGCATTGAGTAGTTTGAAAATTTTAGTCAAATTGCTCCATTGTTTTAAAGTCAGCAGGTGAAAAAACAACTTAGATAAGTATGGAATAAGGAAAACCTTATATCATACTGTAAGTCTTTACTATTCAGGAATGAATAACAATGAGGTGGGGAAGTACAGGTAGGTATAGACTCAGAACAATTGTCATTTTGAATACCAGCCAAAACTATCTTCCTTACAAATGTTTCTGTAAGAATTTTCTCTAAGCAGTCTGTAATTTTAAGAAATACTTTAATACATGTTCTTTTTATATTCATCTCTGAAGAGCTCATTTGTCCATATATATCAGCAGATTTCTCTGATGCTTTTCTTTGGTTTCATGCCATGTGATTTCTGAAAAATAAAATCACCCAATAATGAGCTCTATTTCATACATCTATAACTAAACTCTCTTCTATGAATAACAAATGGACCCTTCTTGTAGCAAAACTTGAACATAAGGGATATTGTTATGATAGGTTTCCTGCGGTTGTTTTATCCTCTGTACTCCATACATACCGTTTTTAAAGGATTCAAATTACTTTAAATAATAGAGGTATTGGCTGTTCATAAAGAAATCAAACACACTTAGCTGCTATTTTCAAGTTTATTTTATTATTTTACAGCTCATATTTCTTTTTATCCAGAGTAACTCGTGCCAAAAATTTCAAAAGCACTTTTGGCAGATATATAAATACTTTGGGGAGCAAATATCCAATTAATAAATTTTGGCAGATAGTCTTTGGATCAGCTTGAGAAAAGAAGACTATTTTAATATCCTTGACCAGTTCATTACTACTGACATAGCTCTGCCCACACATGGCAAACCCTCCAGGTTTTATGTCAGGGGAATGTGACTCGGGAAATCAGTCTGCTACCAAACCTAAATGTTCAGATAACATGAAAGTGCTTTTCTTTCTTTTGACCATTCTACTTCTTTCTAAAAATAAATTAAATAAATGAACTTTTTGTTCATTTACTTTTCTCTGTCTGAGCACTGTTTTTATTTTTAGTTAATATTACAGTAGAGGATGAAAAATTATTTCAGTTGCTGTGGTCTCACATCAGAGGGCAGCTGAGGACAGGAACCTGACCATTTGTTCTCAGAGTAGCTTCTCTTCACAACCCTGCTCTTTGGTTTCATAAATCTGTTCAAAGCACAGACTGTTAGCTGACCATGAGGTACTCAGGAAAAAAAGCAATGGCTAATGTTTATAAACTGAAACAAGGTGACCCAGTCCAATTGTTTCCTCTCATGGAGGAAATGATGACACCTGGAACACCTTCTGAAATGGAAAAACCAAGACTTAACCTTTTCAATGAAAGTATTTAATGCCAAGGTTTGATTTACCAAGCAAGCTTCCATTATTGAAAATGACTTTTAAAACCCAGTCTCTATTTTAAAAATCATACAGAACTTCTTTCATAGATGTCCACTTTATGGAAAGCATCCATCATAGTTTCAGTTCGCTTTTTTTTTTTTTTTTTTGCCTTTCTGCTGCATGAATAGCTTAGGAATGCTATCTACAGATGTTGTTTTCCAATATTATTAGAAATAATTAATTTGAGTGTTCCTGGCTACCTTTAGGAGAAAGAGAGCATTGGACCCTGTGAGAGAGAGTAGTGAGGCTCTGAAGAAGCCTCATGTGCTTGTGTCTTCAGCAGACCATCAAATCCGAGCAGTCTTCCGGTCATCTGACTACTTTGCTAAGACTACAGGAGCCCCTCCTCATTAAACCTTGATCCTTTAAACCATAATGACTGTATGTGGGGACAGTGCATAGGCAAAACTCTTCTCTCTAGAATCCACTATAGTAATGGAATTTTGACTTGTTTCTTCCTTCTCACAACCACATCTAAAACATTACTTGTATATTTAAGGTTCTAATGCTTCGTACATGGTAAGATGTTTCCTGAGACTGTGGAAATGCATATATATATACAACACATGCACACATGAGCATATACACACGTGCACACCTATATCACACACAGTATGTTTATGAAGTACATTTTTGTTTGTACGTGTTTATAAAAGAGCCACACACATTTCATCAGACAAATAATTTCATATGATCTTGCTTCTGACTTTGTAATCGTTACTGAGTAAGGATCTTATTTAATTATTCTTTGATTAAACAAATATTGAGGTCCTACTTTGTATCAGTCTCTTTTTTAAGCAGCTTTACTGAAGTATCATTCACATTCCTTAAAATTCACCTGTTTTAAGTGTAAAATTAAATTATTTCTAATGAATTTACAGAGTTGTGCAAAAATCATTACAATCCAATTTTTCAATGTTTTCATCCCCCCAAAGAGCTCTAATGCTCATTTGTAGTCCACCTCCAGCCCTAGGCAGCTTGGTGTATCTTTTTTTTTAAATGTTTTTTTATTATATTATGTTAGTCACCATACAGTACATCCCTGGTTTCTGATGTAAAGTTCGATGATTCATTAGTTGCGTATAACACCCAATGCACCATACAATACGTGCCCTCCTTACTACCCATCACCAGTCTAACCCATTCCCCTACCCCCTTCCCCTCTGAGGCCCTCAGTTTGTTTCTCAGAGTCCATAGTCTCTCATGCTTCATTCCCCCTTCTGATTACCCCCCTTTCTTTATCCCTTTCTTCCCCTACCAATCTTCCTAGTTCTTTTTTTCTTTTTAAGATTTTATTTATTTATTTGACAGCCAGCGAGAGAGGGAACACAAGCAGAGGGAGTGGGAGAGGAAGAAGCAGGCTCACAGCAGACGAGCCTGATGTGGGGCTCCGATCCAATAACGCCGGGATCACGCCCTGAGCCGAAGGCAGACGCTTAACTGCTGTGCCACCCAGGCGCCCCATCTTCCTAGTTCTTATGTTCCATAGATGAGAGAAATCATATGATAATTGTCTTTCTCTGCTTGACTTATTTCACTTAGCATTATCTCCTCCAGTGCCGTCCATGTTGCAGCAAATGTTGAGAACTCATTCTTTCTGATAGCTGAGTAATATTCCATTGTATATATGGACCACAACTTCTTAATCCAGTCATCTGTTGAAGGGCATCTCAGCTCCTTCCACGATTTAGCTATTGTGGACATTGCTGCTATGAACATTGGGGTGCATATGGCCTTTCTCTTTACTACGTCTGTATCTTTGGGGTAAACATCCAGTAGTGCAATGGCTGGATCATAGGGTAGCTCAATTTTTAACTTTTTAAGGGACCTCCACACTGTTTTCCAGAGTGGCTATACCAACTTGCATTCCCACCAACAATGTAGGAGGGATCCCTTTCTCCACATCCTCCCCAGCAATTGTTGTTTCTTGCCTTGTCAATTTTTGCATTCTAACTAGCGTAAGGTGGTATCTTAGTGTAGTTTTGATTTGAATTTCCCTGATGGCTAATGATTTTGAACATTTTTTCATGTGTCTGTTAGCCATTTGTATGTCATCATTGGAAAAGTGTCTGCTCATATCTTCTGCCCATTTTATGATTTGTTTATTTGTTTCTCGCGTATTGAGTTTGAGAAGTTCTTTGTAGATCTTGGATACCAGTCTTTTATCTGTAGCATCATTTGCAAATATATTCTCCCATTCCGTGGGCTGCCTCTTAGTTTTTTTGACTGTTTCCTTGGCTGTGCAGAAGCTTTTTATCTTGATGAAGTCCCACAAGTTCATTTTATCTTTTGTTTCCCTTGTCTTTGGAGATGTGTCATGAAAAAGGTTGCTTTGGCCGATGTCGTAGAGGTTGCTGCCTATGTTCTCCTCTAGGATTTTGATGGATTCCTGTCTCACATCGAGGTCTTTCAACCATTTGGAGTTTATCTTTGTGTATGGTGTGAGAGAGTGGTCAAGTTTCATTCGTTTGCATGTAGCTATCCAATTTTCCCAGCACCATTTATTGAAGAGACTATCTTTTTTCCACCGGATGTTTTTTCCTGCTTTATCAAAGGTTAATTGCCCAAAGAGCCGAGGGTCCATTTCTGGGTTCTCTCTTCTGTTCCATTGGTCTATGTGTCTGTTTTTGTGCCTGTACCATACTGTCTTTGTGATCACAGCTTTGTAGTACAGCTCGAAATCCGGCATTGTGATGCTCCCAGCTTTGTTTTTCCTTTTCAATAGTTCCTTGGAGATTCGGGGCCTTTTCTGGTTCCAAACAAATTTAAGGACTATTTGTTCCAGTTCTTTGAAAAATGTCATCGGTATTTTGATCAGGATAGCATTGAAAGTGTATATTGTTTTGGGTAGCATGGACATTTTAACTATGTTAATTCTTCCAATCCATGAGCATGGAATATTTTTCCATCTTTTTGTGTCTTCTTCAATGTCTTTCAAGAGTGATTTATAGTTTCTAGAATATAGATCCTTTACATTTCTGGTAAAATTGACAGACCACTGGCAAGACTTATCTAAAAGAAAAGAGAAAGGACCCAAATTAATAAAATTATGAATGAAAAAGGAGCAGTCACAACCAACACCAATGAAATTGGAAGGATTATTAGAAACTTTTATCAACAGCTTTATGCCAATAAATTAAGCAATCTGGAAGAGATGGAGGCCTTCCTGGAAACCTATAAACTACCAAGACTGAAACAGGAAGAAATTGATTTTTTAAACAGGCCAATTAATTATGAAGAGATTGAGTCAGCGATAAAGAACCTTCTAAAAAATAAAACTCCAGGCCCGGATGGTTTTCCTGGGGAATTCTACCAAACATTCAAAGAAGAAATAATACATATTCTCCTAAAGCTATTTCAAAAAAATAGAAACAGAAGGAAAGCTACCAAACTCATTCTATGAGGCCAATATTACCTTGATCCCCAAACCAGGCAAAGACCCCATCAAAAAGGAGAATTACAGACCGATTTCCCTAATGAATATGGACGCCAAAATCCTCAACAAGATCCTAGCTAATAGAATCCAACAGTACATTAAAAGGATTATCCATAATAACCAAGTGGGATTCATCCCTGGGATGCAAGGGTGGTTCAACATTTGCAAATCTATCAGTGTCTTAGATTTTATCCAGAAAGAAAAATTCAAAAATCATATGATTCTCTCAATAGATGCAGAAAAATCATTTGACAAAATACAGCATCCTTTCCTGATTAAAACCCTTCAGAGTGTAGGAATAGAGGGGACATTCCTCAATCTCATAAAAACCATCTATGAAAAGCCTACAGCAAATATCATTCTCAATGGGGAAAAGCTGGAAGCCTTTCCCTTAAGATCAGGAACACGACAAGGATGCCCACTCTCGCCACTATTATTCAACATAGTACTAGAAGTCCTTGCAACAGCAATCAGACCACAAAAAGGGATCAAAGGTATCCAAATCGGCAAAGAAGAAGTCAAAATGTCTCTCTTCACAGATGACATGATACTCTACATGGAAAATCCAAAAGAATCCACTCCCAAACTATTAGAAGTTATAGAGCAATTCAGTAATGTGGTGGGATACAAAATCAATGCTTAGAAATCAGTTGCATTTCTATACACAAATAATGAGACTGAAGAAAGAGAAATTAGGGAATCCATCCCATTTACAAGAGCACCACAAACCATACGTTACCTTGGTGTCTCTTTTTTGAACATTTTCTATAAATGGATTGTACATATGGGATCTTTTACACCTGGCTTCTTTAACTTAGCATAGTTTTTCCAGGTTGATCCTTGTGGTAATATGTATTAGTAATGCACTCCTTTCTATTGCTAAATCGTATTCCACTTTATGGATATAGCACATTTTGTTTATATATTTACTGGTTGATTGACATTTGGGTTGGTTCCAATCTGGGGCTCTTATGAATGATGATGCTATGAACATTAATATACATGTCTTTATGTTGACATATGTCTTTTTCACTTATGTATATATCTAGGAATGAAATTGCTGGGTCATATGGTAAATTTAACTTTTTAAGAAACTGTCAAACAATTTTCCAAAATCATTGTACCATTTTACATTCCCACCAGAAATGTATGAGAATTCCAATTTTACCACATCCCACCAACACTTGCTTTTTTACGTCATCATGATTATAGCTATCCCACTTAGTGTGAGGTGGTACTGTCTGATTTTGAAATGCAATTCCCTAATGTCAAGCATCTGTTCGTGTGCTTCCTGGCCATTCATTTATCTTCTTTAGTTAAATGTCTAGCCAAATCTCAGCCACTGTTTTACATCAAGGGATATAATACAGAACAAAATAAATGCCCATCCTCACATAGCTCACATTCTAATAGTAGAGAAATGGACAACAAAAGCATATTACTATGTCAAACGTTGTGCTGTTATATGATATGCAGAAAGGGAAAGCAATGTAATGTGCATAGGGCATACCAGATTGGGTGTGTGATAATTTAAATAAGATTTACATGGAAATTCTCAATGATAAGTAAATTGCAGAAGGGTCCTGAAGAAAGCGAGGAATTGACCCATATGTATTTATGGTGGATAGATGTATTTGGTTTCACATTTGCATTAAAATAGGTAGTATCATGATAAACTATTTAACTTAGAGAAGCAATAACACTTTCAATCCTCCTTCCAAGTATACTGTTATTTAAAGGATAGCTTGAGGGGTGCCAGGATGGCTCAGTCGGTAGAGCATGTGACTCTTGATCTCAGGGGTTGTGAGTTCAAGCCCATGTTAGGCATAGAGATTACTTAAAAAAAAGGATAGCTTGAGCTGTTGACAGAAATATTACCATTATTATGAGTTTGGATTTTTAGTGCTTTTTATAATCACTTCAGAAACTGCACATAGTAAATTATTATAGTATTTATGTAATCTATATTATATTGTTAATGAAGAGACAATTTCCCCAAGTTACTGCCACTGTATGCATTGTTTTTTAATTCTGTGTCATGGAAATATGGTAGTTTACATTCTATTAGATAAGAATCCTTTTCTTCTACTATCAGAAAGTGATCTCTTCTCACTAAAACAGCTACAAACACTTCACATATCATTCACCACAGTGTCACAATGAGGCGGATCTTGGATAACACAGAAGGACGCAGACATATAGGTTCTGTTTAGATAATATTAGAGGACCACCCAGATTTTTTATTGTTTATTGTTTATTAAAAACATATCAGATTTATTAAAAATATATCAATTTTCAGGACATACTGAGGAACACATACTGTTCTATGATAAAAGCTCAGAACTAGAATTATACTCAGAATAAGTACATAAACCAAAAATTCATGTAAGATTAATAAGAAGACACTAGACACTCCAGCACGACAGAAGCAACATGGGTCCTACATAGGAGACTAAACTCTGTACCAGAAATAGATCCACCCCATTAAACTCCCCCGTAAGGGTTACCTGCAGCACTGGCAGTCTGGCATTTAATTCCTAACTTTCAATCCTCTCTCTTCTACTTGCTAATTGAGATTTTTAGGTTGTTTTTTTTTTTTGTTTTTTTTTTTTTTTTTGTCGTTGTGTTTCTGTTTTATCGTATTATTATTCTTTTTGAGAGGGGGCATGCTCATAAAGAAGAAAGCACATTCCATGACATGATGACTATGTGATCACTTGACCTCTGGACAGATGCTGGCATCTGCCTCTAGTATCAGGAGGCAACTTCCAGCACATGCCAGCTCTCTGGTTCTCATTTTCTTTTCCCTTAGGGCTCTCCAGATGGTATCAGTGACCGGGAATGCTGCATGCAACTCTGCCGCTCATTTTGGCCCTTACTGCCTACAACAAAAGGATCTGGTTAAAATTAGCCATACACATCCAGCTACTTCCCATGCAACAGTAATTTTGGAGATACCATCACCAAAAGCCTTACCCAGACTGAGCATCATATCTCAAAGATAAGAGGGATGAGAATGACAGAGAGAGAGGGAGGATGTGCAGTAAAGTGCTTAATTTTTAGTTAGTAAGGTTAGGAAAAGCTTGACGTAGACTAAGGTGGCAGTAATGTATATTACAGACCAAAGAAAAACAAAAAAAGTTGGACAAAAATTCTGAAACCCATAGATGTTATACTGAGTGTATACCATTGAAAAATATGGGCATGGTCGCTGCCCTAATAAAGCTTATAACCCAGTATGTAAGACAGGAAATAAGGAATCCAAGAAAAGAAACCATATTAATGCTAGCTCCGTTAATTCCTGTGATGGTAACAACTGGGTAATATAAAAAGTAATAGCCAAAGCCATGTAGATTTAGGCTATGGAGTCAGGGAAATCCTGAGTCATGGACTGCATAAGGATGGGGCTTAACATATGAAGAGCCAGGGTGATTATTCAGTGCAGAAGGTACAAAGGTCCTCAGGAATAAAAGCACTTGAATTGTGCCAAAAGTGAAAAAAACCATCAGGCTGATGCAGGGAAAGCATGGAAAGAAAGTAGCTACAAATGAGCACTGAGGATTAAGTAACAGCTGGATCATGCACAAATGATTAGCTAATGGGAAGGATTTGGGATTTTATTTTAAATTCAATCAGAAATAGTTGAATACTTTTAAGCTAGGGCTAACATGACCTTCTTTGCCTTTAACCAAGATGACTGTAGTTGCTGGGTGAGGAATTCATTAGACAGAGGCAAGGAGAGTCAGGACGAGGCCGTTTGGAGGCTAGCACAATAGCTCAAAGGAGAGAGGACAATGATGTGGACTAGAGGGAAAGCAGTGAAAACAGAGACCAGTGGAAAGATCTGGTATATATGTTGGAAGGAAACTCAACAATACTTGGAGATGAACTGTGGGGCAGAAGATAGGCAATGGAAAATGAAATTGCCAGGTTCCTGGTTCACAACATTGATGTCAGTTACTGAAATGGGAGAAGTCTAGAAGAATCTTAGGCTTGAAGGGGAAGGTCAAGAGTGCCATTTGTGGCATATGAACTTTGAAATGTCTATTGTCATCAAAATTAACAATATCAGGTTACCATTTAGATATAAGAATGGAGGTCAGAAGAAAAATCAGAGAGAAATAATAATTGGAAATTTTTCAAAAGTAGATTTTATTTTTAAGACACAAGTACTGATATGTTTGTTTTGAATGAGGGTGTATAATGAGTAAAGACCTGAAAATATGCAAAGATTTTAAAGGATGGAAAATGGGAGAAAAATGGAAGAGAAAAATGAAAAAAAAAAAAACTATTAAAGGTATAGAAGAAAAACCAAGAAAAATGGTGTCATATGAGGCAATAAAATGGAAAGTTTTCCCGAAGAGAAGGACAGAGAGGACTTTTCAAATACTTGTGAAAGTTTAGAATACACACAGAGAATTAAAAATTCTACACTGGATTTAGCAATGTTGGACTTCACCGGTGTTTTAACAAGAACACTTACAGTAGACTGAAGGGATCAAAGGCTAAATGAAGTGGGAAGTAAAGAAACAGATGCACGTAACTTAGCAGAAAACTTTATGAGTTAAGTGTGGTGGTAACTGGAAAGATATGATTAGAAAGGGTTTCTGAAAAATGAGAGGTGGTGAGTCATTTTAAAATGCTGCTGAAAATGACCCAATAGAGAATATGCAGATGAAAATCCAGAAGAAAAAACATATTTTGGTTGAGGAAGTTGGTCTGGCATTTAATTGGGCCAGGCTAAACCTAGAAATATTTCGCTCAGACTGAATCTCCAGGTTGGGTCAAGAAAGGGAGAAAGATATGGGGCACCTGGGTGGCTCAGTTGTTAAGCGTCTGCCTTCGGCTCAGGGCATGATCCCACAGTCCTGGGATCGAGCCCCACATCAGGCTCCTACACTGGGAGCCTGCTTCTTCCTCTCCCACTCCCCCTGCTTGTGTTCCCTCTCTCACTGGCTATCTCTATCTCTGTCAAATAAATAAATAAAATCTTAAAAAAAAAAAAAAAGAAAGAAAGAAAGGGAGAAAGATAGTGGGACTGACAAAGTATGAACAATATCAGCCCATGATTTCACTAATGTCACATAATGGAAGTGTTTCAAAGTTCATTATTTTACTTAGTCCTATCTGATTACTAGTAAATCTAAAATTCTTTAAAACATGAAAAGGTGATTGTGGGTTTTTTTGTGCAGAGACACCAGGTATGAATAATAATTGGGAAATACTGTTTGGCTTTGTAGAAGTCTTAAAGGGAAAGAATATCTGAGGAGGAAAGATGGACGTGGCAAAGGAAAAGAACGCAGGTCAAATCAAGGGCTTTGGAGAACACAAAATGGCTGGGCACTAAATCTGCCCAGGGCAGGATCCCTGAATCAAGAGTGAGCATTCAGTTGGCCTCCTTTCACCACACAACCTGGCAGTCTTTCTATCTTTATCTTGGGTGTCTACAAGGTCTGTAATTCTCTGCTCCCATATACTAAGAAAAAAAAAAGTATATAAAACTAAATTATGAATACAACATTTGCCCCCATTATTACAAAGGCTTCACCAAACTTTGAGATGTAACAAGTATAGGTTATAGTGTTTTTAGAGATCTTGTGGTTGTAGACACTTAAGAAAATTAAAGAGAATTCTGTGTTTTCAGAAATGGTTAAATTTGGAGCAATATCTTTTGAGAAACAAATTTGTTATAACAATATGTTCAAGGACATAAAGATGGACCTCTTTTTAAAATAATAATTAAACTATGATCAGTAATGGATGGTCTTGAATCACCTGCTGACTCAAATGATGGACTGGGATCTTGAGAATGGAAACTTCACAGAATGCTGTTTCCCACGAGGTTTCCAGTAGGCTTTGGTTTGTGCCTGGCTTGGAATTCCAGTACAAAAGCCTTTTCTGTGGTGGCTCCGCTCTGTCTTTTTTGGATGCAGCCAATACCAGGAAATGGACTGAGATGAAGAAATACAGTGTTTTTTTTTTTTTTTTTTTTTTTTTGGTTTTGGTTTTGGTTTTGGTTTCTTTCCCCACTGAAAAACTAGCATCAAAAAAAGGGAGACTGCTCTGTCTCAGAAGAGAGTTTACAAAGGTTAAGAGAGTTTGTGTTCTCAAAATAGTTCTACGATACTGAGTTTTTAAATTAAAAAAGAAATAAAATACCATTTGCCCAAGAGCAGACTCATGAACCCATCAGAATTTGTGGTTGCTAAACCTCTGGAGCCTTGCGCTAGATTCAGTTATGGGGAATTTTTGACCTTCAGATTGCTATTTGTATAGTAATGTGTAGATACAGGTAATTCGAAGTGTTAATGGAGTTTCCCATGGGACCTAACTTAGGGTAATGAGACAGACTACGGTAGGAATACAGTCCTTCTCAGCATCAAGGAATTTAGAAACATCTTCTATTCACTATAATGTGTAATTCTGCTTCTTCAAAATGAGGAGAAAATTGAGCTTATTTTCTGTGGTCTGAAGCCCTCCCACTTTGTTCTGGGACCCCATAAGGAGGAAACTTATAGCCTAAAAGTGTCTGTGGCACTCTTTGGACACCCAAGGAGACTAAGTCTGCTTAGAAAGTGATATTAAAATTTCAGTTACAAAGCCATTTTGCAAATAAGTTCTGAGTTTATGTCCCCAGGCAACTTTAAAGAGGTCACAATGTTGCTTTAGGTGTTGGGTTTTGGATAAGAGGTAAAATTTGAGGTCCCTTTTGCTTTTGCTTTTTCAAGAAAAATAAGGTCAGCTCCTGGTTTTCTAACCACAATCAGTTTCATATTAAATTCCTTCCTGAACTTTCACCTTCTTACAGAGAAGTGCTCTGAAATGGTTTGAATCATACTCTATATTGGAAAAAGTTGCACATTTGAATATTAATTCCTCTATAGTTTCAACATTCTTATTATTCTAGGTCTTTGCAATCGACACATTTGCAATCTACACATTTTGCAATCTATACATTTTCCAATAGATATGCCATACCGATATTTTATGTTATGTTATTGACATATTTTATTATTAATATTGTATCATATTTATTTTGATTTCAGCTTATTTTTTCTATACTTTCAAATTTCCTAGTTTTATTGGGCAAAAGTGATTTAGCTAAACTAATATTTGTGTACACACACACACATACATACACACACACACACACATTCACACATAAACTGAAATCTTGTTAAGAAATCTTTCCTTACAAAATTTTGTCTTGACTTACCAAGATAAACTGCTTAATATAAGCTCAGGTTCCAATGCACTTTAGGAAAACATAAGCAAAAATATGAATAGTTACGTAAGCAAATCTTCTAATCATTTTACTTTCATTATGTGCATATGAAGATCCTATTCTCATTTAGCAAAGCTTTTTCCAAGCAAAATAAATCTTTTTTTTTTTTTTTTTTTAAGATTTACCTGTTTATTTTAGTAGGGAGGGGCATAGAGGGAGCAGGAGAATCTCCAGCAGACTCCCCACTGAGTGACAGAGCCTGAGGCAGGGCTTGATCTCAGGACCCTGAAATCATGACCCTGAGATCATGACCTAAGCCAAAATCAAGAGTTGGATGCTTAACCGACTGAGCCACCTAGGCACTCCAATAAATCTAAAATTTTAAAACTAGGTAGGGATTTTCTTATAGAAAACGAGAGGGAAGAAGGAGGTTGCTGTGTGATCAAGAAACTATATGAGATCAAGCGCCAGTAAATCTGTGTATGTGCCCCCGCTTCCCTCTACATAGCAAATCACTTACGTCTTCTGAGCAAAAACAAACAAACAAACAAAAAATAGTAATTCTTAAGCAGAAAATGGAGAATTTTGGACAAGATCATATCACAGATCTATTCCAAGCCTGAACATTACCTTACTCTCAGCAATAACAAATACTGATTTCTTTGTTGTTGCTTGTTTAGTTTCTTTTTTTCTTCCTCTTGCATCATAATTGTGCTTATTTAATTTTGCTTTCATGCATTCCTAACAAACTTATATTGTTTGTGAACATATATTTTAATTTACATCAGTGGCAGTATAATAGTTATCTCTCCTTTATTTTTCCACTCAGTACTCTGTCAGATTCAGCCACGTATACATCTGATGTTCTGCTCGAACTACTGTATACATAGTATTTCATGATTTGAATTTGGTACATTATATGTACTCATTTTCCCAATTATGAACACTCAAAGTTCCCCCAAACTTCACCCTCACAAGCATTTCTGCAACCCTAAGCACTTTATAAACATGCGTGAAAGTGTCTCGTAGATAAATACCTAGGAATGGAATATCTGGGCTAGGCATCAAGTATATCAATAATTTGACATATTAATGCTATGATTTTCTCCAAGATTACTCAAGCCAGAATATACTGTCACTGGCTGTATATGAGTTTCTATTATCCTACATCTCCACCAACACTGCTATTAGCTAACTTTCTAATTTTGGACAAACAGTATAAAGTGAAAGCCTTTATTTAAATTTCCATTCCTCTCATTACCAATGGGTTTGAACACCATTTCATATTGAACACCACTTTATCGTATTACCTTTCATAACTATGGCTGACCCATTTGGAGTTCACCATACATATGGTGATATATTAATTAAAAAAAATCTTTCCAATAATTTTAATTTGAAATAGTTTACCATGGTTAGTTTAAATACATGAGTAAACTATTTGAATACTACTACTTCAGAGGATATTCTTTTTCTTGTCCTTTATAGTTTTATGGTGAAAAATATTTTTGCTACAAAATCATCTTTCTCTCGGGATGCCAGGTACTTGCTCTCGTAAGAGTCATGCGGTGGAGGAGAAAGGCCCTAATCTATGCTGGGAACAGTGAATTTAAGCAGCCCAGAGGCGATGAGACATGGGCAGAGAGCCTTTGTATCCCCTAGACACTGAATTACCCATCTTTGCTTCCATTATCCACAAGACAACCCTACTGCTCAGGGGTCTACTTCAAACCCTCAGCTTCAAACCCTCTACTCCAAACAACAGCACATTCTAACAGAGAAGAAAATACTTACATATGGCTTTGCATATTGCCTGTTTTCACCAACTCGCCCCAGTAGGGTCTGATTTTCTGTTATTATCACAGTAACATTGGCCTGGTAGCATGTGGACACTGGCCCAGAAGCCTGAAAATAATCACTGATTTCTATGCATAAGAGACAGGTGAAAATTGCCCCAGGGTAACACAGGAGAGTTCTGCAGGAACATAACATAGAAAGCTTTCTTTCTACTCCCTCTACTTATTATCTTTCTGCTGCCCTCAATTCCTCTCTGCTCCAGTTTATTGCCATCTCTCGCCTCTGAAAAATACCAGTTTAAGATTGCCTTTATTCTGGGGCGCCTGGGTAGCGCAGTCGTTAAGCCTCTGCCTTCAGCTCAGGGCGTGATCCCGGCGTTCCTGGATAGAGTCCCACATCAGGCTCCTCCGCTGGGAGCCTGCTTCTTCCTCTCCCACTCCCCCTGCTTGTGTTCCCTCTCTCGCTGGCTGTCTGTCACATAAATAAATAAAATCTTAAAAAAAAAAAAAAAAGGATTGCCTTTATTCTGCCCAGGTGCTTTTCAACATCATGAATTACACCTGACATTTACATTGTGTTCCAAATTCTACAGAGCACACTCTTTGTTATATATTAACTCATTTTATATTTACAGCAATCTGTGTGGTAGTTACACAGATAGTATTACTCCTAGCTTTACAAACAATAGTATTATTCCTAGCTTTACAAAACTAGCTTTCAAGCACAGAAGCTTGAAAATGTACACAAGGTCATATATAACATAAAAATTAGGCCATTTGACTCTGCTGTTGTTTTACATATTATTATTGTTAATGATCTTATTGCTTATTATTTTTCTAGATATTAACTGTTTTATGATTAAAATGTTATAGTAGTATACATAAGAATATACTCAACATGTTAACCTATAAATTATTTTGCATACACTCCTTCTAATAGATATGAGGGGAAAAAGATATCCCTGAAGAATTGCCAGATACGCACAAGTGGGTGAGAGAGTAGAGGATGAATAAGAAAGTGGTAGAGACTGATGTTTCATACAACATTTATCATATTCACATAATCGTTTACTAACCCACTCTTCATACCCAGCAATTACAGCCTGACCATAAATTTGAAATCAAAGGAGATCTTTTGTAGTGAATAATGTATATATTCCTATATATATGTATATATATATATATGTATGTATTCCAATATATATAACTACATCTTTTTCTAGTGTGATAAAATTGTTATAGATATTCTACTATGAAAACCATAGCTCCAAGATTTTCCTAAGATAGTACATAATCCTTTCAGGCTCTGCGTATGTATTTCCATATATTCCTTGTTTCACTATATGTCAATGCCCGCTGTGTTAAAATTATGTCTTAAAACTCACAGCCTTTATTTTATTTATTTATTTTTTTATTTTAATGATTTTTTATTATATTATGTTAGTTACCATACAGTACATCCCCGGTTTCCGATGTAAGGCTCGATGATTCATTAGTTGTGTATAACACCCAGTGCACCATGCAATACGTGCCCTCCTTACTACCCATCACCAGCCTTTCCCATTCCCCCACCCCCCTCCCCTCTGAAGTCCTCAGTTTGTTTCTCATAGTCCATAGTCTCTCATGTTTCATTCCCCCTTCTGATTACCCCCCTTTCTTTATCTCTTTCTTCCCCTACCGATCATCCTAGTTCTTATGTTCCATAGATGAGAGAAATCATATGATAATTGTCTTTCTCTGCTTGACTTATTTCACTTAGCATTATCTCCTCCAGTGCCGTCCATGTTGTAGAAAATGTTGAGAACTCGTTCTTTCTGATGGCTGAGTAATATTCCATTGTATATATGGACCACAACTTCTTAATCCAGTCATCTGTTGAAGGGCATCTCGGCTCCTTCCACGATTTAGCTATTGTGGACAATGTTGCTATGAACATTGGGGTGCATATGACCCTTCTCTTCACTACGTCTGTATCTTTGGGGTAAACATCCAGTAGTGCAATGGCTGGATCATAGGGTAGCTCAATTTTTAACTTTTTAAGGGACTTCCACACTGTTTTCCAGAGTGGCTGTACCAACTTGCATTCCCACCAACAATGTAGGAGGGAAAAACTCACAGTCTTTAAAATTTTTGTTTCATATTTTTAATGTGCAAATTCAGCAGCAGAACTATTTTTGATATTATTACAAAGAAAGAACAATCTGTGTATATTTTGTGTAGGTTTTCATAAAGTCCTATATATTTTTTCTCTCCCCAATCCCTTTCCTTCCTCCCTCCTTTTCCTTTCTTTTTTGGTCTTTCCTTCTCTACCTAGCTACATATCTATTGATCTACCTATCTACTGCTTATATACTTCATATGTAAATAAATGATTTTTAGCATCTATGATTAAAAGCTTATGCTTGTATTTAGTCCAAACCAAATGTGTCTGAGTGTGAAAAAAAATCAGTGTTCTTTTGGCATTGCTTTGATTACAAAAATTAATTAAGCTTTCCATGTTTAATTCTTAAAACAAATTTATTACAGTACCAGAATTTAAGAAGGAAGACATGTCTAAGACAATTCATAACTTGTCATAACTTTGACAAAGATAATCCTTTCAGGCTGAAAATTCCCCTGCTTGGTCTCAATCAAGAGTATTACCAAAAGTGAAGACATTTGGAGTTCAGCTGTTTTTATGTTACCAGCACACAAACATGGGAAACACAATATTTAAGAAGTTTCATTGTTCTCAGCTTTCTCAACTGCTATGTTTTACCATACACTTGAACACTGGTTGGTGGAAATGCTGCGGCAAGTCTTTAGTAATACTCTGTGTGGCTTTTCAGATACTAACAATATTGCACTGACTTGAGAAAAATTTGCTAATAGAGCTGGTTATCTGACAAGTTCTGCAGATTTGACTCTGAGACACAATTATACCCAGACATGCTTATAAATATCTAATGTTAGGGCTGTCTCCTGAAGATTATTTATTTTGCTAAACTATTATCTATATAATGATTACAACAATAAAAATATGGCCCCACACATTTTAATTAGACCTTCAAAATGACCGTTTACTGATTTTCTTCCATATATTTGCTCAGCTAATATAGAACATTATAAATTGAAATTAAAACTCTATTTCATGAGCTCGGTCTAGATCTGATTTTCAATTTCAGTTAGCATGGTACTCAATTTGATTAGTTTCAATACACATCTGATCACTTTAGAACTAATACTACCAGAGTAATTGGTCAAGAGTTTACTTGGGTGACCACCTAACTGACATTAAGAATCCTGTATGGAAGGAGTCAACTCAGAAAGTTAAAGGAAACCACGAGTCCCTGCGGACGATGATCACTTTTCTGCCTATCCTCAGTTTCTCTTCAGCGCAATTGCAACCTAGACAAGTCAGGTATATAAAAATACCTTCCAACACTAATGCATTATGAATCCATGAATGTGTTCAGGGTCTTTGTATCTTACATATCTGGGCGTTTCCCAGAAGCAATATTCGTGAGAAAGAGGCTCTAAAATGTAGCACTGTCTAAACACTTAATGTAAACTAGTATTTTTTTTTTTTCCAGCCAGTTAGGAAAACTTAACTCTTTAAACTAAGATGTTCTGAATTGGAAGAAATACTAACTCAAGTAAATGACGATATTTTAGACTATCACAGAAAAATGTCAAAATAATTTTGCATTTTATTTTACAGAGATGGATCTAGATAATTATCTATGCTTCATTAGAATGACATTGTTGGAAATCAAAATCTTATTCTATGAATACAGGAATAATCCATTTAGTTAAAAATTAGCTTGAATGGTTGAGTAAATTATTACTCATCTGAACTGTGTATTTTTCAGTGTTTTTTGATATCTTTAAAATAGGATATTTTTCTTTCAGAAACTTTGATTTAAAAAAGTAGAATATTTTGGGAGCATCACAATATTAAAACATATATAGAAGTTCTTCTGTTAAATCTGCGTCAAACCTTTATATCAGAAGTAAAACTACCCTAAGGACTCTGAAAAGAC
This sequence comes from Ursus arctos, assembly GCF_023065955.2. Taxonomy (NCBI): domain Eukaryota; kingdom Metazoa; phylum Chordata; class Mammalia; order Carnivora; family Ursidae; genus Ursus; species Ursus arctos. Next base: position 19,311,714 of record NW_026622775.1, read on the forward strand.
CAAGTATACACCCATTGGATTATGGCTTCCATAAAGTCTAATTGTTTTTCCTATTTAGAAAGAATATATATCAAATTTATGTAACCTTCTGTCATTATCAGTGATAGCATGCCAGGTGTTCACAGTTAATCACTGTCATAACAATTCAAAGATCTATATGAAACCATGTATAGTGAAGAAATATCTAAACAGGCTTGAATTTTAAATCTTACATTTTTTATTTTTATATATGTAAGTTCATATATTTGTGGGTGTGAATGTGTGTTTCACTATTGTGTCAAGAAATATACTCCTGACTATTTTCAGGTCATAAAAAAATTATTTGTAAGTATAGACAAGGATTTGGAGTCATAGCGCAGCAAATATATTTTTATAATCATCTCTAAGACTTCTGATATATTCTTTTTTAGTTTAATATCTGTAGAAAGAAAATAGGGTTTAAGATTTGTCAAATACAATGAAACATTTTTGTGTATTTGGTACTTTCCATCATTATCTTCATTTTGAAATCTTTGACAAATTCAGTGAATAGTACTTTTTTAAAAAAAATTCTCTTCAAAGCATTAGTGTGTGTGTGTGTGTGTGTGTGCAAATATATCTAGAACAAATTTAAAAAGTCATTGGCATGACAAAATCATTCAAAAAAATGTCCACTCTTGGAATTTAAGACTGAAACAAAAGAACAGCTTCTTTTAATAGTGACGGGAAACTTGAGAATATTTGGTAACAGCAAACTTTGGAAAAGCTCATAGGAACACCTTACTCAATCAGATTTGGATCCAAAGGTCTCTGTAGGTCAGGTTTGGGTTGGAATAGATTCCCCACAGATGAAGAAACACAAAAGTAATCCTTCACTGATTTTCACTCACTAGGCAACCACTTCCTAAATCTGAATGCAATACCCTTTGCTATTTATACCTCATTCTTTCCATGTTACTTTTGTGCGTTTTATGTATCAATCCTGTTATGATAATACTACCTTTACATATTTTAAGGAGCCAAAGAATAAACAAGCATTGATAGTTTTCTTAATATATGAGTGCCAAGAATAACCACTCCTGAGCAGGTAAGATATGGAAAATCAGAATAAAACTTTAGTGATACATTTAATTTGATTCTACACACATTAAACATCCAAAGTCTGGCCATGGTGATAGGAATACAAGGTGGAAATCATAGTCCTTTTTTTCCTAAAATGTTATAATACAGTGTGTACAACTACATAATTTTCTAATGTGATAAAATTGTGATATATATTCTGTCATGAAAGCCATAGAGCTAAGATTTTCCTAAGATAGAATATACACCATATTTTCTGTATTAGCTACCCCATCATTAGTTTCTGTACCTTCTATACCTCATATCCTATTTTTATTTTAAAAGAGTATTATTACAAATCTCTACTGGAAACATAAAAATGTGCTATGGGCAATTTGAAAAAGAACATACTAAATCCTGCTGGGGGGCAATCGGGACCTATGAAAGCTCCTTGGAGGAAGTGAAGTTCATTGTTCAAAAGTCAGCCTATTGAAATAGAGATTGTTTTTCGGGTTTACGTTAGAGAATTTAAACTTCCAGCTACACTCTCGTGGTTTGATTGCTATTGATAAATTTTTTAATAGAAGCAGCAAATTAGCTGATGCCACTCAAGTTTTGTTGAACTCATATAGTGTTTTAAGATATTTAGATTCTTCTAATATTAAAAAAAACAGTATTTCATTTAAAAACCTACATTTCTAGCTTCCTTAAAATGAACGCATGTGGCAAAAGCAAACCCTCGTTTCTATTTAGCAACAGTTGGCTGAAGCACATCCATTCCCATATGCCCATCTGGTCCACATCACTAATTTCACATGGGCAAGATACTCAATAGGTGCTTTTACCCCTGCTTGAGAAATACAGGAAGAAGTGTTTGTCTCCTTCACTCAATAATATATATGTTTTAATTCTACATTATATCTTATAATTCTGTACTATAGTTCTATATTATATATTAAAATTATATAATATAATTAATATAACCAATTAATTAACTATAGTTATAAGTAATTTAGTTAATATAAGATTATCTTATGGAAAGAGGAAAATGCTTCCTAGAATAAGTAAAAGAAGTTAAAAACAGTCTTATCCAAATGTTAAAGGATACAGTTACTCACTTATTTATAATTTCTAATTCTTTAAATTATGATTCTCATTATAACTTGACCCTAAATAGTTTAATGGAGGTGGATAGAGTCTCTTTATAAACCCTAGAGAATCTGGTTAAAGAGTATGCAGGTAGATGGGAAATAAATGTATACATAATGTCTATTACAATCAACTAAGTCAGTATATTCATTAGAGAGTTTAATATAATTAGCCTAAATTTATATTCCCAAGGTGGATGCAATAAGCAAACCCAATTATTTTCAGCTACCAGTATATTGTTTGCTAGATGAAAGGTTCATAATAATTCAAATGAGACAAGATTTTCAAAACACTCAGAATTTATTTTATCTTACTCCTCATGATGTGGAGGCCATTATGTCTAATCTATGTATCACCTATTTTGGATTTTTTTTTTCTTTTTTACTTCTATTAACCATGGACATTTAGTTTTTCTTCTAAACTCCATTCTCCCAACCATCAAAAGGGTTTTTGTTGTTGCTTTTTGTGTTTCAGTGCATCTTCCTGACAAAACCACCTTCTAGGAATTATACAGTGGACTTCTGTCCCTTCCTTTTTTCTGTGCTAGCTAGCCAAGGTTTATTTCCATAACTAAGTGAGCAGTTTATGCCAGCACCCAAAAACTTGCCTAAACATTTTGTCCATATTACAATATACTTTTCCCAAGAGCATGATTCTATTTTTAAAAAGTATCTCTTTCAGCGTATGATAGTGTTCTTATAATTTTCAAAAATGTATCAAATTTCCAAGCTAAAGAGTGAAAATTATAAATTGATATGTGAATTATCAAGATGTTACTCATTAGTTCAAGAGAGCTCAAAGCCCTAAGCACATATTTCTGATATTTTTCTATTAAAGGAAAAGTGTCTGAATTAATGTAGATCTAGACTCATACAACAATTATTTGCTTTAAAGTTGTTTTTATCTTTTCTCTTTAGTAAATTCACATTAAAGTTTAAATGTCTCAGCAATTGAAATATTCTGAAGAGGATCTAGAGTAGCATTTCTTCAAATACGGTTCTTGCAAAATATTTCTGAAAAATGTTAATCTTTGTTCAGCAAATATAGTTTTTGTATAAAAAGGAAACAGCTCTGCCAACTACTACTTACCCTAAATACAAACTGATAAATCGGAGGTGGCCATTTTCTCGATTCTTTAATTCAAATGAAAAGAATGAAACTTTTATTACAGGTAAACATGTTAATTTGATTCTTTCCTAACCCTCCTAAAGTCTGTCTGAACCCATTGCTGAGAGAACCTAATTCTCATGTGTCAAATATAAATCAAATGTATTTTAGCCTAAAGATTGAGGGGATTCAATAAGGAGAGAATATTTGATTAAAATAAAACACCACACTGCCTCCACAATGCTTTCTGTTATAGTCTGAATCTAGAAAAGTACCCCATAATTGAGTTTTCTTATATAGTGGAATTAGCTCCTCACTTTCTGAAGTTACAGCATTCTATCATTTGTGTATTAAGCCACAAAAGAGTACATTTGTACTGAACCATGATGTATAATGTATATGGTTTCTAAAAAAGGTGCTATATTAAATATGTTTTTGGAAAAAAAATAAAGGAGGATAAAATCTGGGTTTTCTTATTAGGATTAAGGAGAAACATGTCTCATGTATATTTTCTACCTTTATTACATTTTGTAGTTTTTATTCTCTCCACTATTCCATGATCCCAGCTAGGTATCTAAACATAAGGAAGGCAGACTGTTTTCACAGCTGCTCTTACACTTACACCTATGCACTGGAGACCACACAGGGGGAACACAATTGCTCAACCGTTAGAGCAATACCAAGAGATGTTTTACTCAAATGTATTGAATTGCGCTACTTAGTGATAATTTCTGTGTACATATACTCATCAGCATGGGAACATATCAGTAAGATTTATTTTGAAGAATTGTATTTTGGAATAACATGAAAGGAAGGAACAGTACATAGCAACATTATAAAATAGCTAACGTCTCATGTTCTAGAAAGAAAAAAGGTGACTGATTGTGTCCATTATGCCCAAGAACATGCCCATGACATCTCAAACACACACTTAAGATAAAAAAGAAAGAAGTGCAAGTAGAAGCCACAGTGTCATCATGGAAGATTATATTTTGCTTGCCAAAGAAATTTCTCAGTACATTCAAGGGAATCACACCATTTCCTTGTTTATTATTCAGTTCAGATTATCACATCCATTACACACACACACAGACACACACCCCTAATAACCAAAATGTGTCATCCGTCAATACACCAAAATGAAACAGAAGGAAAAACAAAAATCAAAAAACAAACAAAAATATTGAGTCTAATATACATTGAGCATCACTAAAGTCAATATCCACCCCCATGATCAATTGCATCTTCCACTCATACATAGCCTTAGAACAAACATCCCCCAGCTTCAAGAAAAGGATGAAAAGCCTCTCAGGCATTTAAACTTGTAAAATGGCACACTCATCACTTCTTTAAAGCTTTTAATTTAAGAATATGAAGCTGGGGATTTCAGATTTCAAATGTTGTGTGACTTCTTGAAGGCTATCTTTAAAAATGGCTTTTAAGAAAGAGAGCTCAATTGACTCGTAGCTATGAAATACCAAAACACAAAAAATAACACTCTGATTTCTATTTCACTATTTCATTGAGCATTCAGGCTGGTTTACAGGCTTATTTAATTCCACATGGAAGTGAGGCCAAACCACTAAAGAGAAAACTATCAGCTCAGTTTTTAATGACAGATTGATTCCCATAATCCCCAAGGAGGCTCTGTACCCAAAATGTGCAAGCAGACTCAGTTGCTTTTTTATTAAGTGGCCCATAGAACTCCTAGATCCTAGTCAACTACAACAGTCCAAAGTTTCTTTGAAAATCAGCTTCCCAGTAGGGATCTCTCTCTTCTCACCTAAAACTGTTTTTGCCTATATAATTTTAAGAAGCCTGATAAACATGCCTATTTTTAAGAAAAGTAACTGGTATTTGTTACATTTTTATCCTTCTTTAAAGTCTTTTAAAGGTACTACCACATTTAACTTGGAAAACTACACCATGAAATATATAAAATTAAAGATAATTTAAAGTTGAGAAAGCTGATTCAAAGAGAGCTCAGGTTCTTTCTAAAAGTCATATTGCTAGTAAAGTGGCAGAGTATGAATTTGAACTCAAAGAGACTGGCCTATGAGCCTATCCTCATACATACAATGCTAACTGCCTCTCTGATTAGTGTCCACTCTGAAAACCCTAACAAAAGATAGTGCTAACTGTGGTCTACAAAGAAAGACTGTTTGATCCATCTATATTTATCCTGAACACCAAAAGGATTCACAATGTGCAGAGTTCTATAAAAAAATGAAATGTTCTGGCTTATGTCTGAAAATAAATATAAAAGATTAGGATAATCAAAGGCTAGGAGCAACATGCTAAGTCTTCAACTATCTGAATCTAGAAGACTTGTGCAAAAACACTATTTATAAGCAAAACAAAAAGAAAAAAGGAAAAATAATAGGTAAAATACATTTTCTTAAAGCAGATTTATATAACATTACTGACAATTTTCAGCCGAAACCATGTAATGGTAATATTTAGAATGACACATAGAGTGAGTGTGATGTTTTCTAGTTTTTCAACTTCATTCACAAATACACTACCAGCTGAGCCTCACAATTCTATATGGTGGGAAGATGGAGATAAGCCTTCCTACAAAGGTAAGAAAATAAATATGAAGATTGTCTATAGCTACTTGTTAACATATTTTCAATCTTTTATCATGAGTTCTTTTTACTTAAAAATACTTTTTGAAAATATAATCCTATGTATTTTAAGGAAACATAAATATAAACTCGGAATAATAAGCAGCAGAGCTGCAGCCACAAACTTGATCCATTTCAATTTAAATCCTCACAGATTTATTTTGGATTCTTCTACATCAGGAATACACAATATTTTCCCAAAGTCAACTTTCATCAATATTTAATTGTAACTTGATCTCTAGCACCTCCTTTTACTTTTTCATCTTTGTCTAATGTAGTTAGATTCCTTCCAACAAAAATCAACGTTATACAAAGACTTCTATCCTTAGACTTGAAAACATCAGAATATCTGTTGTTCTGAAATAGCTGCAAGTTTGAATTTTTCACATTTCGCTTGGATGTTTAACATCATACAGGCATAGCTTTATTCCAGAGACATGACAATATTTTTTTTTTATTTAAAAATTTTTTCGGTGCCAATTTTTCAATTCTTAAGGAGCCTCTTTTTCCAATCCCATTTTTTTCTTCTTCCTTTTTGGCTGATTTCAAAGGAGGGTTGTATTTTTAGTAAGCCAAAGCAGATTGTAATTGCAAAAGTGTTTGTTTATTTTGGATATATTAAGATTTTCTTGTGGGTGTCATGCAAGTAAAAGTTTGCAGAATTAACACTTTTTCTTATAGTTGAGTTTTTTTTTTTTTGAGATAAAATTTACCTACAGTGAAAACCAGAGATATTAAACGTGCATTTCAATGAACTTTAAGAAATATACATACCAAAAGAACCAAACTACTGTTTGAGATACAGAACAATCTCATCACACCAGAAAATTTGTTTTCCCCATTGTTAACCTCCATCACCACTGGCAAACACAATTCTGATTTCTATCAATATGTATTTCTAATCATACAGTATTCTTGAACTTAATATAATTGATTCTTTTCAAATTAGTGTTGTGTATGGTATAAAGTAGGAGAAGAGTATTGTTTTTCCCAATCATTTTTCTAGTTTTATAAGAATCCTATGTTAAAAACGACTTCCTTTTATATAGTTTGGATATTAACCCCTTACTGGGTATATCATTTACAAATATCTTCTCCCATTCAGTAGGCTGACTTTTTGTTTTGCTGTGCAAAAGCTTTTACTTTTGATATAGTCCCAATCATTTATTTTTGCTTCTGTTTCCCTTGCCTTAGGAGACAGATGTAGAAAAATGCTGCTACAGCCAATGTCTGAGAAATTACTGCCTATACTCTCTTCCAGGACTTTTATGGCTTCAGATCTCATGTTTAGGTCTTTAATCCATTTTGAGCTAATTTTTGTGTGTAGTGTTAAAAAGTGATTCAGTTTTCATTCTTTCATTCTTCCATATGTGGCTGTGCAATTTTCCCAGTACCATTTGTTGAAGAGACTGTCTTTTCCCCCATTGCATATTCTTGCCTCCTTTGTCACAGTTTAATTGAGCATATCATCGTGCACTTATTTCTGGGTTCTCTATTCTGTTCCATTGATCTATGTGTCTATTTTTGTGCCAGTACCATACTGTTTTGATCACTATAGCTTTGTAGTGTATCTTGAAATCTGGAATCGTGACACTCACAGCTTTTGTTCTTCTTTCTCAAGATTGTTTTCGCTATTTGGGGTCTTTTGTGGTTCTATACAAATTTTAGTATTATTTATTTTAATTTTGTGAAAGCTGCTGTTGTTGGTATTTTGATAGGGATTGTATTAAATCTTTAGATTGCTTTGGGTAATATGGATATTTTAAATTAAAATAGAAATACCACATGATCCAATAATTCCGCTATTGGTTATTTACCCAAAGAAAATGAAAACACTAACTCAAAAAGCTACATGTACCTCTATGCTTATTGCAGCATTATCAACAATAGCTAAGATATAAAAGCAACCATCAATGGATGAATGGATAAGGAAGATTGGCATATTACAGTCATAAAGAACAATGAGATCTTGCTATTTGCGACAAAATGGATGGACCTAGAGGGTATTATGCTAAGTGAAACAAGTCAGACTAAGAAAAACAACTACCATATGATTTCACTCAAACGTGGAATCTGAAAAAACAAAGAAACAAAAAAATAAAAACAAAAATATCCCCCCAAAACAAATGAATAAACAAAAAGCAGAATCAGACCTATAAATACAGAGAACTGACGTTTGCCAGAGTGGACAGGGTAGGAGAATGGGCAAAATGTGTAAAGGAGAATGGGAGATACAGGTTTCCAGGACAGAATGAATAAGTCACAGGCATAAAAGGAATATAGTCAATGATACTGCAATAGCGATGCATTGTGACAGATGGTAGCTACACTGTGGTAAACATACCATACGGCATAAACTTGTCAAATCGCTATGTTGTACACCTGAAATTGATGTAACATTGTGTGTCAACCGTATTTAAATTAAAAAATAAATAAAAGACTTTCTTTCTCCATAGAATTCACTTTGTGCCTAGCCTAAAAACTGACCATATAAGGATACATTTATAAACCCTCTATTTGTTTTATTGATCTATTTGTCTACTCTAATGCCAAAAGCCCACTTTTCTCATTGCTATAACTTTCTAGTAACTCTTGAAATCATGTAGCGCAATTCTTTCAACATTGTTCTTATATTTTGTGATTATTTGATTATTGTAGATACTGTGCATTGACATGTTATTTTAGAATAAGCTTGAAATTTTCTATTGAAAAGACAATGACCCACATGAGGAACTTAAACTGTCCCAGACAACACATACTGAGCATATAGGTTTTCTGTTACTTGCATCTGAATGAATGTTGATAAATTCACTTTGTTAATGTAACTAATTGCTTTAGCGGAACAAGCCTACTCACAATGAATAGGCAACATTACACCTTTGCACCCATAAACCTGGGAGCTAGTCACACCTGAGGGATCAGTGTAAAGGCACCAAGGTGAATACTACTCGCATAAAACTTTCTGTAGCAAGATAACAAATCTTTTGTCCAGATTCTCTGCTTTGCCTATGCTGTTTAACTTTTACTTTAAGAAGTAAAACACATTTTCTTCTTGGATACATCAGTAGGAATTTATTTATAACTACTTTTTATCTTTTCTGAATACTTATAGAAAGAGCAAGGCATTTTCTTCTATCTTCCTCATACCTACACAAGTACTTTTTCTTGACCTTCATCTGAACTGGTAAAATAACAAGAATTTTATAAATACTCTCAAAATACAGGGTCTCATTAATTTTTTTTTTTTTTTTTTGCTATTTCATTCTGGCTGCAAGCTGTCATTATTGCACCTGTTAGAATATCTTGCACACATATTAGTAGATTTGACATTTTGAAGAGAGTCGCTGTCAATAAAAATTATAGATATTTATTTTAAGTAGTATGGCTGGAAATCATCCAACAGATCCTGGAGGAAGCTAGATTAGAATGAAGTCAAAAGCGTCCAAAAAATACTCCTTTTCCATATGGTGCCAGAAGCCTAAAAAATACCTTAGTACATACATTTTTAGTTTTATTACTTAATGAATTAAAATTAATCTATACAAAATATTTATAATGGCATACATTAATTTTAAAACAATACTTAAATATTTTTCATTAATTTCTCTCTGTCATAGATAATTTTTATGATATGAAATTGCCCATAACTCATTGAATACTGTCAACCATATTATTATTTTATTACTTTCAGTTTTCTGTTTTTTTTGTTTGAAATGTATACATGCTCCTATTTTTACAATAAATTGTGTAAAGGATGCAAGCCCTCTCAACCAAAAGCTAAACTTCATGTTTCCATAATCACTTGAATGGTAACCATATACATACATATGTACATAAATGCATATACATAAACACGCATTCTTTACTCACAAATTAGATCACAATGTTACACTATTATTACACTTATGTTTTTCATTTAATATTTATTTAACCATATTTTAAACCCTTTTCCACATAAACGTAAATAAATCTATTTCACTTTTTAAAATTATGGTAAAACACACAAGTAAAATACACCATCTTAACCATTTTAATGTACAATTTATTATTAAGTATATTCACATTGTTGGGCAATCAATCTTCAGAATTTTTTCATCTGAAACTCTACACCCATTAAACAAGAACGCCTTATCCCCCGCTCTCCTCAACCCTTTCCTTGCAACCATCAATCTACTTTGTTTCCATGACTTTGACTGCTTTAGATATCTCATGTAAGTTGACTCATACAGTATTTTTCCTTCTGTGACTAGCTTATTTCACTTAGCATTATGTTCTTGAAGTTCATCCATATTATATTACGTGTCAGAATTCCCTTTGTTTTTAAGGCTGATTAATATCCCATTTTATGATTATACTATGTTTGTTTATTCATTTATTCTTCAGTGGTCACTAGGGTTATTCTGACATTTTGGCTACTGTGAATAATGCTGTTATGAATATGGGTGAGCAAATATCTCTTTGAGCCCCTGCCTTCAGTTCGTGCAGATATATACCCAGGAATAGAATTGTTGGATCATATGGTAATTGTATTTTTAAGTTTTTGAGTACGCTTCATAGTAAATCCATTATATTATATAGTACGCTTCATAGTAAATCCATTATATTACATCCCACCAACACTAAAGAAGGGTTCCAATTTTCCCACATCCTCACCAACACCTGTTATTTTCTTTTTTCTAGACAGTAGCCATCCTGATGGGTGTAAGGTCCTACTTCAAATTATAAATGTTTCATAGTATTTCTTATATGATTATTTTATGGTTTATTTAGTAGTTTTACTTTTGATGAACATTCAGATTATGACCATGTTTAATTAAAAATGAAATAGGAACCTTGTATATATACCTTGCATATTTATACAATTTTATCTTAATTGAAAAAATCTCTGTAAACAGAATATCATATCAAAGTGTAAATGCATTCACATTCAAACAAATTGAAAATAGGAATTTTCCCATAACTACCTTTTTATTTATCTTTTTGGAATATTTGCAGAAAGAGTAAAACATTTTCCTATGCCCCCTTATCCCTACACAAACACTTTAGCCAAAATGCCTCTAAAAGTAGCCAAAATGCACTCTCAACAAAAGTGTGGAAGGGACAACTGCCTTCCCTAACCCTTACAAGTCCTGAATATGATCACCTGCTTCAGTCTTTGTTGGTGTTGTGGAGGAATATATCATCATTTTGATTTCCTTAACTTTAATTAGGTTTGAGATTAAGCATCTTGTATACATTTACCAACCATTTGTTTATTTTTTCTTCTATGAACTAAACTAGTCACATTTTGGCCCATTTTTTATTGTGTTTTTTACATTATTACTGATTCACAGAAAATCCTTATAAATTAACCAACCCCTTCACCTTTCGCTATACTAGTCTCAAGTACCGTTTTTGTATTTGGCTAAGATTTGTCAATTTTATTGATCTTTTCAAAGAATCACTTTTGGTTTTTGTTGATTGTCTATATTCCCTTACTATTTTAAGTTTCAATAATTTTTGCCTTAATTTCTATTTCTTTCTTATGCTTGCTTAAGGCTTATATTGCTTCTTGGGATTCTGAGTCCTAAGGTGGAATCTTTGATGACTGATTTTAGATCTTTCTTATTTCCTTATTATGTACTTAAATTTTCCTCTAAATGCTATTTCCACTAGATCCCACAAATTTTAATAAGTTATAATTTCAATTACCTCCTCTCCTCACCTTTTCTACTTCATCTGGACATGAGGTTTGGGCAAGTCTAGTTATTCATTTTTAATAATTCATATTTCTCAATTTACTAGGAGTATGACCATCCTAATTTTCAAGTTGAAGTTTAAAATAGCTATACACAAAAATATTTGTCATCATAATTAGACATATATAGAACTGTTTACATAGAAATGTCACTGGCTCCCTGCTCAGAGGGGAGTCTGTCTCTCCTGCTCCCTCTGCCCCTCCTCCCACTCATTTTCTCTCTCCCTCTCTCAAATAAAATCCTTTTTTTTAAAAAGGTCACTAATAAATAATAATCATTAGTTTTTTTTTAATTTCTAAATTGCTCTTTTTAAAAAATCAATTAAAACGTCAATGTTTCCAAAAACAATTGTACCTTCAGTGAAATATGTTATATTCATATAATGAATCATGGAACACTACATCAAAAACTAATGATGTACTGCATGGTGACTAACATAATAAAAAAAAGAATAAGGTTTTTTTTAAAGTTAATTATTTTATTGTATGGAACTTCATAAATCACCTTAGGAAAATGAGGATTAGAGTTTAGGAATTCTCTCTCCACCTCGTACACTTCCAAATTGACTTTACATCATAAATCCTGCTAAAAGTTCATTCAAAAAGTGAAATGATTTTAGAAAAAAAAAAATGTTCTATCAGTATAGGACACATTTGCAGTGAATGCGTTGAAATAGACCAGATCAACTAAAAGAACTAAAATGAAAGAAAGCAATGTTACTTGAGGAGCAAAGATATAAGGGTGGCCACATCCATCTAGCACCACTTCTGAGAAGTAGCTATCATAACAATATATGTGCCAAATTGGAAAAGAATACCTAGAGTTAACAGGCAGTTTTACTGTAGGAACTCTTTATATATTTTGTTGAATTTAAGCAGAGTTGTTTTTGTAGATTTTTCTAAAAATTCTTATAAGACAGGTGTATAGTCAGAGACATGGCAGGTGTTTGGAGAACTGAGGATTAACTTTCTAAAGGCCTATGTTATCAGTGTGTTACAGGCATCATGTTAAGTGTGAAGGATAGGTCACAGAATTTTAAGGTCCATCTTCCTGATCTGTACTCAGCTTCTAGGAAAATAATGTCCAGGATGAAGATTTGGGGACAAGAGACAAATTCATGTCGTAGAAACATCTTTCATGTTGATGATGAAATTAACCTATTCAGAAATAATTTTATGCCTTTCACCAAACAGACTTAACCATAAACAACAATAAATTTTATCAATGTGTATTCTGTCACAGTACCTGGCTCATTCCTAAGTAGCCAAATAAGCCAGATCCTTAAAAAGGGTGTCTGTAGAAAGCTCAAAAAGCTTTAACTGAGTTCATTGCTAGTGCAGATTTTCAACTTCAGAGGCAACACATATGGAAGAAACTTTCTCAAAATGCTTCCACATCTAGTTCTAAGCCCCAACCTTAAGTCCCCCAGACAGCTGAGTGGAAAATTAGAAAATACAACAATTTCAAACTCAAATTAAAGAATACTATTCAATCAAAACTTACATCAACTGGCTTATAATTCAGGAGATTCCAGCCCCATTATTTTGTATTTGATAACAGGTTTGAACAAAACTGTTCCAATATAAAGATAAGTGACAAGAACAAAAACTAATACAAATCAAGACAAAAATTCTTCTGCAAGAAATTAGAAAGAAATGGGAAAAGGATTATTTCCGAAGCCTTTTTTGGTGAAAAATAATATGTTTTCCAGAGAATAAATCAAAATTTGTTTGACAGATTGTTTTTAAGTGTCAAATAGGCTAATGAGACACCAAAAATAAGATTAAATGAGGCTGTCAGAGCAATGTAAATCAGAGAGGGAGACAAACCATGAGAGACTCTGGACTCGGAACCAAACTGAGAGTGACAAAAGGGGGTGGGGTGAGGAAATGGGGTAACCAGATGATGGGTATTAAGGAGGGCTCATGTGGTGGTGAGCACTGGGTGTTATACGTAACTAATGAATTGTTGAATGCTACATCAAAAACTAATGATGTACTATATGCTGGCTAATTGAACATAATAATAAAAATAATAATAAAAAAGAGCAATGTAAATGAATTAAAAGGAAAAATTCAATCACATAGTCAAAATCTAATAAGAACATCTGATCAGTGATAGAATTCAGGCTTACAAAAGAACACAAATTGCTAGAAAAACAGAGAAAGAGTAAAGATGAAAAGTCAGATCAGAGTAAGTGTAAGAGATTCAATACATACATTTTTTTCCTAAAATGAAGAAATATATATATTCTCCGACTAATGTACATTGTGTCAGGAAAAAATTTATGAAAACCAATCAATTAAGAAACATATCCTTATGCAGTTATTTATCAATAGGTTAAAGGAAGAATGCTACAAGTATGCTGGGAGATTAACTGGATCATCTACAAAGAACAGAAAAAAGGATAATCATAGCCCTTTTAACAATATTGAGATGTCAGAGAAAATGAGTCACTGCATATATGGAGTTTTGATTAAAGGAAATGATGTAAAACAAGAATTTAGAGACCAAGGTGATTTTTTTTCCACTGATGAGAAAAGAAATATATAGTCATGTAAGAAAAAAATGAAGTATATTATTTCTAAACTATGAATATTCCTGAAGTATATTATTTTCCTAAACTATGAAATCAGAGAAAAATCAGAGAGGACATTAATGTCTGAGACAATCCGTTTCTTTCTATGTGTAAAACATCTAAAAACAATTTGTTTTTGCTAGAAATTAGCTGGGAAGCCTTAGATTATAGATGAATCCCAGAAAATATGTTAATAAGATTGATAGAATTTATCATTTAAGATAAATATTAACTTAAAATGTTAAAAGATCCAACAAAGCCTATAATAATGAATTGGTAAAAAAAAAAAAAACAGCAATTGTGGGGAAAAAGTGGAAAGTATTTTAATTAGAAAACAGGCAAATACTTTTTAGAAAAGAAATACAAATGAACTCCACAAAAATAACCTCTTTAGAAAATCGAAGGGAATGGCTATATGTATTTCTTTTGCTTATAAAATTAAAAACTATGAAATGTTTGCCAACTTCAGGGTTAGCCAGGCTATGAGGTAATAGGAGATATCTTTGATTATTAATAGGAGTATTAGCAGACACGACCTGTTCGAAATCTTCTTTTGCAATATATATTTGTTACCTAAGTTTAAAATGTGAATACTTTTTGCCTCAACATTTCCTATATTAGAAATGTATGCCATCGAGATGCCTGGGTGGCTCAGTCAGTTAAGCTTCCGCCTTCAGCTCAGGTCATGATCCCAGGGTCCTGGGCTCAGCTCAGCATCAGGCTCTCTGCTCAGCGGGGATCCTGCTTCTCCCTCTCATTCTCCCTCTGCTCCTCCCCTTGTTTGTGCACTCCCGTTCTCTCTCAGTGTCAAATAAATAAATAAAATCTTTAAAAAAATATATGTATATATATGCATAGTAGGTAATTGCATAAATTTGCAAGGATGGCTGTGCATAGCTGTTCTTTACAATGCTACTTAAAATAGCGAAAAGTTGTAAATACCAGTTAGTAATGGGTTAAATAAATCACAATACAGCCATGCGTTAGAACATAATATAGGCATTATAATTATGATGGATATCTGTTTATGGACATAAGCACAAACATAAAGTTTAAAAAAAAGATTTGCAAAGCAGCATCTCTGGAAAAATAATATTGCCCAAAACATGTAAAAAGTACAGAGATATCTAGAAAAACAGTTACCCAACCTTCTTCTCTATAATTTTTATATTGCTTGCATTTTCTATAATGCACATGTATGCTTCTTATGATCAAAAACATTTCATTTAAATAAACTCCGTAACCATGTTGGAGATGGGACTTGATGATTTAGATAAGAGAATTACACAGAAATTTTATTTCGTAATATAAAATATGTGGTTTTCAAATCTAATCCTGTTATGAGATTCTATTAAATAGTAAATATTAAGAAGGAGCTGCAAGGAACTATAGCCTAACATCACTTTTCGGATGTTTAGTCTTACTGTGATTACAATAATGTTAATAAAGAATTCTAAATTTTGACCAAAAATTCTCCCAAAATGCTTTCCTCAAAACCTGAAATGATGAAGAGCAATAATGTAGAACCAATAGAAAACATTTGAATAGTGACAAGACAATGACGTTTCAAAAATTAATGAGATAATACTTTAGAAAACTATATATATATATATATATATATATATATATATATATAACGAGAGAGACCATTGTTTTGGCTTTGTAATTAATTTTACGGAAAGCCCGTTGCTGCCTATTATTTCCTCCATCTTTTAGGAAAAAAGAAAAAACACACAAATTACTTGAAGGCCTGTTCGGGACATTAAGATCTAGCATATCTGCTGAGGTTGGTGTTCTTATCTCTTATAGTCTATCAATTTACACTCATCAAGGCACAATATTAAAAGAGAGTCAAACTGGAGTATAATTAAAAAGCCAAAATCTATTTTAATTTTATCACATGCCCATTGGGTGAACAAAAATGATGATTCCAAGTCACAAAAGCAAGAAAATTTCTGATATTATTCGAGAGTGAGAAACTGAACAGACAAGAATTTTCTAGTTATTGAAGAAGTCAGTTTACTGTGAGGTAAGATGATTCATCTGATCTCATCACACTACAGTTGAAATATCATTCAAAATTATTCTGTTGCTACACACTGACATCTCAATAAAATGTACTGAGTAACAGAAAGAATTTATACAGTTACCTGCCCTAGAGCTTTAAAAATCACATTTTTCACTCATATTTTCAATAATTTCTCAGTTGAGTGAGTACCTCTCAGAGGACAACCTTTTTTTAATGTCTGGTAAGTTGGTGAGGAAGAAGTGTCTGGCTGTTAACCACATAAACCACCAACACCAAGTTGTCAGTATCAAGAAAATGTGGCCCACCCATAATAACTTCATAATGACTCATAGCATTTCAGCCCAACCAGATCCCGATACTCCATCTGGACCAGCCATATGAATGTAAGTGTGTATATTCACAGATCTGGCCCAACAACTTAAGTAAGCCAAAGAATTCAAAGTCAAATGTGATGTACATTTTCCTCCTAATTTATAGCCTCCTTACATAAGAGGGCAAAAAGAAAGGTGGAAGCAAGTGGTTGGGTTGAATTGGTTTAGTGAGTGTGAAGGTGGCCTCTCACAGAGCAGGGGGTCAGCCAGTAGTCTGGAATCTATGCTTTAACTGTAAAGCAGCCTTTTCACTGTGCCTCAGGGGTCATTTTATAGGTGTTCTATAAACATTTTATAGCTATTCTCTGGCTGTTCCTTTTTTATAACTGCCCATCTTATCCCTCCTGGAGATGCTGACCCAGCAGGGGGTGAGGTAATGGCCAGTTATGGAGGTCAGAATGGATTGCTTTCTTCACCCACTCACATTTCTCGTATTATTTAATGACCACCCAACTACTCCCAGCACAACAAAGAGAAATCAGCGGGAGTAGCTCTGAAAGGACAAACTAAAGGAGGTTTAGATCTGAAGGTCTCCCCATTGCTACTCTGTGAATAAATGGCCCATCCTACTGTGCTTCCTTCAATACAGGCAGGGTTGTATTTAATCTAGAAAAAAATGCAAGGGAATCTGACATGGGAAGAACCATGGGAAGGTACAAAAGACTTGGTAGGGCTCCCTTCCTTGTCACTTTGAGAGATAAATAAAATTTTTTGCATAGTACTCACATAATAGTTAAGAAAAAAATCAGTGGCCAAAGTACAATTCTGAAATTATGTGTCTAAACAATCTGTACTACAGAGGGTAAAATAATATTTAAACCCATGACTTAAAATATCAAAGAATTTTTAGTTTCTTTCAAATCTAGCCCCAATGTATTTTAAATTTCACTAAAAATACAGAAAATACTATGGATAAAATGCACAACAAAAAACAAGATTTTGGTTATTGTGATGATGAGTCTTATGTGTCAACTCGAGTAGATTGTAGTACCCAGTTATTTAATCAGACATTTATCTAGGTGTTGCTGTGAAGGTATTTTGTAGAGATAATTAACATCTATAGTCAAGTGACTTTTATAAGGAGACCACCCTTGATAATGTGGATGGGCTTCATTCATTCAGATGAAGTCCTGAAGAGCAAAAAATAGGTTTTCTAGAGAAGAAATTCTACTTCAAGACTTCAGCATAAAATTTCCCTGAGTTTCCAGCCTGTTAGGCTGTCCTATAGGTTTCAGATTTGCCAGCACCCACAACTGCATGAGTTAATTCCTCAAAATAAATCTCTCTCTCTCTCCCTCCCTCCCTCCTTCTCTAATTCTATTGTTTTTTTCTCTTAAGAAGCCTGATTGATGCAGCTGTTAAATTTTAAATTTATCAAAAGATATACAAAAATTTGTCTTTAAGATATACCAAGTATGCATAGAAAAAATTCTAAGAAATATATATATATATATATATATATGAGCTAATATATGAGTTCACTAAAGATGAAGGGTACAAGATCAATATACAAAAACAGTTGTACACTAGCAAGAATCAATTTGAAAGTGAAATTAAGAAAACAATTTCAGTTATAATAGCATTGAAAATAATAAAATACTTAGGAATAAATTTAACACAAGTACAAAATTTATACACTGAAAAATATAAAATGTTGGTGGAAGAAAGTGAAGAAGAACAAATTAATAGAATAATATCTCATGTTCACGAACTGGAAAACTTAATATTGCTTAGGTGCTATACTTCCCAAATTTATCTACAGATTCAAAGCAATTCCTATCAAAATCCTAGCTGGTTTCCTTGTAGAATTCTCTAGCTGATCCTTAAATGTCAATAAATTGGAAATAAAAAATTCAATAAATTGGAATTCATCAAAATTTTTAAAAAATGCTTCAAAAAGTATCAAGAAAGCTAAAGATAACCCTTTGGATGAGGAAAAATATTTGCAAAACACATATCTGACAGAACAGTATCTATCATATAAAAATAACATAACTCAATAGTAAAAAGACAATGCAATTAATACACGGACAAAGGAACTGAACAGCTATTTCTTCGGAGATGTACAATTAGCCAATAAGCACATGAAAAAAATGTTCAATAGCATTAGTTATCAGGGAAATGCACATCAAAATCACAATGGGATACTATTACATACACCTCATAAATGAAAAAGACACATAACTGTCCATAAAAAATACCAGATAATTGTAAGTGTTGACAAGAGTGTGAAGAAATTGAAACTTCTGGTGGGAATATAAAATGATGTATCTGCTTTGGAAAATAGTTTGACAGTTCCTCAAAAAGTTAAACATAGAGTTACCATATGCCTCAGTAATTCCACTCTTAGGTATATATTCAAGAGAAACGAAAACATTTCTCTGCACGAAATTTGTACATGAATGTTCATAGCAGCATTATTTGTAACGGCCATAAAGGGCAAAAAAAGAAAAAAAAAAGGTCTATCCTTTAGGAATGAATAATTAAAATGCAATATATCCATATAATAGAATATATGCAATAACAAAAAGTTAAATATTGCAGACACAAAAGGCTACATATTGTATGATTCCCTTTATGTGAAACACCCAGAGTAGACCAATCCATACCAACAGAAAATAGATCAGTGGTTACCAGTGGCTGAGGTGGGGAGGGGAGAAGAGGAGTGGCTGCTAGCTGGGTAAACAGTTTCTGTTTGTGTGAAAATTAGTGTGAAGAGCATGTCATGATGTTGAGTAATTTCATGAACTCCAATTTGAGATTTATTGTATATCTTTGTAAATTATTTTAGATGGAGAACAAAGACAAATTCTGTCCTGCGTGCTATTTTCAGTTTTTCAGAGTAAACACTTTAAGGTATAGTCATGATATGGCTCTTATTTGCGCAGTTCGGCTTTGACGTGATACTATAATTTTTGTCCTCTCTTGCCTACTTCCAGTTCCACCTCAAAATTCCTCATCTTGCAGCCTAGTAACAGCTCTTCCTAACACAAACTTAGAGACAGTAAGACATGTGGGATGCGCTTTGTTCCTTGCTCCAACCAACCCCTTTTTTCTGAAGTGTTTCTTCATCTTTTTTGGAAATAAGAAAATAAGGAAAGAAGACAAAATAGAAAGTGATAGAACTGGTTGAAGGTCTTTGAGAGAAATAACAGTAGTCGTTTATCACAAGCACACTGCTGGCAGCTCTTGCAACACATTAAAGGCTATTGCCTCATGTTCACAAACTCTCTGCCTATGGAACAAAGAGCTCTCTGCCCACAACTTGCTGTATATTTTCATGGTTAGAATCTCTCAGTATAGATAGATGCAGAGTCTGAGTTACATTAAACAATTGCAGTTTCACTTTTCATTTTTCTATTACCTTGCTACCAAACAATTCAGACAGATAGAGCTCTATAAAGATATATATACAGAGAGAGAGAGACAGGGAGATAGATAGGAACAATAAGGGGTACTAAAAGGGATACAACATTGCCGTCTAACTTACAGTACTAGCAAGTATGTGAATATCTCCAGTTGATTGAGTACTTTAAATTCTTAAAAGTACATTTAAAAGCATCAGAATGCACCCTCTTGCCACCCTCTCTTGTTCTACCCTCTGTTCTCTGCCCTAAGACTCAGCATGGGTCATCTATCTATGGCCATGTGTTTGTTCTGGGGCTAGGCACAGGACTCTGGTCTCCAAATCTAATGCTATTTTCATCAGACATAAGGGAATGACAGAAGTAAGTTTTCTTTTGTTTTTTCCTCATGAATTCCCAACCTCAATTGATTTTACTTATTGCAAAGCGTGCATTACAAAAATCGTTTACATCTCATATCCTAAAATGGAGGATTTCATAGATTAAAAATCTCTGTGTTACTTCCAGTATCATATTTTTCTTCCTTTATCCTCGTTGTCAGTCTCCAAGGTATTCCTCTGTTTTAAAATGCAGGTTTTATTATGATTATGGTCTGGTGTGGCTCCTTTTCAAGGAGTGCCATTGAAAAGCAATTTGTTATTCACAGTTCCCAAGACACAGGGGCACACCATGCCATGCAAGGCCATTTCAGTTTGCTAAATGGAAAGTAAGGCCAAATGAGACTTTAAGAAGAATTAAAAGAAAAAGAAAAATTATAATTTGAATTTATTAATAACCCTGTCCTCTCTCTTCCCTTCTTCCCTGGAGAAGCACCAGGACTGTCAGGAGGCAGAGGGAGCCAGGGGAAAATGTGCTGTGGTTTTAGAAGGAAGGAAGGAGTGAGGCAAAGTAAGCAGGTTTAGACTTGGTGGTTGGAATAGTTAGTCTCAGCAGGCTCTGCGGCATAGGGGTTGTCCTTAGTTGCCTGGTACCTGACCCTGTGATGATTACAGCAGGGGAATATTAGCCCAGACTGTGAGAGGCCTAAAGAAGTATGTGTGTACATGTGTGTGTTGGAGCGGGGAGGCGGGGGGCACCAAATGGTTTAGTTTGTGTAAAGGGCATACACAGTCTAGTCCTTTACTATCTCTAGGAATCAGCTAACCCTGGGAGGAGTAGTCTCTCCAGGGTCCAGATGGCTCAGGTCCCAAAACGTAAGAACACAAATACATAAGTAACACCCCCTCCTTTGCTCTCTGTACTTCAACATCTACCCTCAAATGCTTTCACTTTAATGTTTAAATGTCTGACATATTAAAATGTGACCTTCCCCCGGAGAGAGCACATACAGGCAGACCTCATCAAACAGGTGCGCTAAAAACATGTTATGTAGGAGGTTCCTTCAGAAGCTCCTTACCACCTGGGAGCTAGACTGCCCTACTCTGTGTTTCCAAAAATCACAACTAAGGGAATAGTAGCAAACATAGTATAAAGCACACTACAAATATCGCCTTGTTGCTCTGTTTATTTTGTAACTCTTCTTTGTGATGTTTGGAACTTCTTTGTAAATGAGAATCTAAACCAAATGCAAACCAACATCCCCAAATAAATACGGAGGCATAATACTAGCCTTATCATTAGTTAACCACCAAGCAAATACTTTAGGTTGTCTTGATTTTAGTCAAACACAAAACTTAGGAAAACCAAAAAATCTCCCCATGTTTCTGACCCTTTTCTTCTTTTCAAATGTTTATCATGCCCTTTTTTGGTAGAGAACATTTTTTTAAAAATAACTTTTCCTCTAAACTCTTTATAAGAGCTTATAGCTACAGAAATCCTACTGAAATTTTTCTGCCCGCTATTTCCATGTTCATTTTATTTAAACTTAGAGAATCAGTCCAGGAAAGTATGGCCAACCATAGCATAGCATAACTAAAAGAACAAAGCAGATTTGGTTATAGGATGCAAGGCCAAATGAGACTTTAAGAAGATTTAAAGGTCAAATAAAAATTACTATTTAAATACATTACCAATCTTATCCCCTTTCCCAAATAAAAAGAAAATCATAACAGTATATATATATATATATATATATATATATATATATGGTATGTATATACATATATACATACTACAGTAAAAACGTGTATTCTTGTCTAGCTACTGTTTTAATTTTAATTCTTAAATACAAGACCTTTCCTTTTAATTGTCCACTCATAAAGTTTTAATTAGCCAAATTTCTAAAACATGACAATCATACTGCTGAAAATCAGCCACAGTTTTGATTTACAGGTCTGCAAAGAATTACTTGGTAGCAATCAGAATGAATTGTACAGCTTATGTCCAAAGCTCTCTCATATGGTATAAACACAAGCAAATGGTACGGTAATTCTCCTTGATTGCACTAGTTGGGGGAATTTAGCAGAAGTAGCCAAAAGCTAGCTAAAGGTATGCTATCTGCTGGGCTACACGTCATAAAACAGCTAAGCACATGTACCACTGATTATATATAAAATTAGAGTTTATTTCTAAACTATATCACTAAGAAACAAGTGCTATTTGGAATGCAGAACCATCTGGTATACAGATACTGAATTTTAAGATTTGCTTGAGCTAAGGTGGGATTCCGTACATTTAATGTAGTTTTCTAATTTTCCCATAGCATAGTGCTATTCTTTGTATGATTTTAATGTTTATAAATATTGTGGATATTCAGGGACAACAGAGGGACAAAATTAATAAATGAAAGCTGATTTTCCCCTTTTAAAAATAAAATTCTTGCTGCATCTTAAATGTCTGTCAACATTTTTGTAGAGAAATTTTAGGATTTTTACATCAAATCAAACTTCTAAAGAGAACCCCAAGGGGAGCCTGGGTGGCACAGTCGGTTTAGCATTCAACTCTTGGTTTGGCTCAGGTCATGATCTCAGAGTCATGAGTTGGAGCCTTCTGTCAGCTCCACGCTCAACAGGGTTTCTCTCTCCTTCTCCTTCTGCCCTTCCTGCTTGTGCACTCACTCTCTCGCTCTAAAATAAATAAATAAATAAATCTTTAAGAAAAAGAAAATAAAGAGAACCCCAATGTGTTAGCAGCTCATAGCTACAATGTAAAAAATTAGTATCTAATAATATCAGCATTAATATCTCTAACTTAAAGCATAACACCATAAACACTAATAACATGGTGCTTAGATTCTGAGTAGGATTTTAACTTTCAGAACATATCCCTTATTCATTAGCTTGAGTTCTGAAAGCTCAGGTTACTGATTTCAGGGTGTCCTTTTTTTTTTTTTTTTTAAGATTTTATTTATTTAATTGACAGAGAAAGAGAGAGTGCAAGGAGGGGCTGTGGCAGAGGGAGAGGACAAGCAGGCTCCCCACTGAGCAGCGAACCTAATATAGGGCTCGATCCCAGCACCCTGAGATCATGACCTGAGCCGAAGGCAGATGCTAAACCAACTGAGCCACCCAGTCGCCCCTGATTTCAGGATGTTCTTAACAGTTTAAAAAAGGAGCTATAATTTCTCAGTATGGGAATTTTCATATTAGGTTTAAAAAAGTAAAATATATCATAAAGCATAACAGATATATGACTTTAAAAGACTGCAGGTAAAGTTTCCATCTCCCGTTGGAACCAAGGCTGCTTCTTGGATCCTATGGTTCAGGGGGTAGTGGGAGTACTATAGGGTAGAAAAAAATTCCAGCAAAGATTATGGGAAGAGTGATGGTGGATTCTATCCTCCCAAAAAAGTTTAAAACAACAGCAAAATATAAGACAAAAGTAGTAACCTAAAATAAATTGGTATTTTTAATGCTGAAAATAAGCTACTTATCTATTTTTAAACTTTATGTTGGGGAGAAAAGATCATATACCAAATTCCTAATATTTAATATGCATATACTATGTACCAGGCTTCATGCTATGAACATTATAAACATTATTTCAGTTATTCCTAGAATAACCCTAAACCATAGGAACTACTAACGGTCTCTTTTTACACATGAAGAAATGGAATCTTAGAAGTCCAAGTCCAATCAACTAAGTGATTGAGCCAGGTGGTGAAGGGCTCCAAAATTATTATCTAGGAGCAACATTTAAAAACATACCCAAATGCTGTTGATAATTTATACTTCATTAAGAATAAACTTCAGAGCATTTCTGGAAGACCCTTTTATATTATTAATTTTTACAAAAAAAGAATACCTGTAGAAATTAATTTCTTCTAATGTTGTATTTAATAACCAGGTTGAGACAAATCAATCCATCGTTACAGATTAAACTACGAGGAGGCATCTTCAGTAGCTTTTTAAAATAGGTATTCATTTGTGTTCAGCAACTTCTAAGTCAGTTCACTTCAGAAGAGCTGTAGGAGTGAGTAGGGGATTGTTTTTCCAGTGGTAGAGGTTACAGAGGAGGGAGGAAACAATAGAAGTTGGAAAGGTTTACCATGATGCTGGTTAATGCCTTATATGGAAAATTTCTCTCTGTATAGGGATGAATTTTGACCAGAGTCAGTAGAAAATAACTTCGAATCTTGAGAAAATTGCAGGGTTTATCTTACGCTCTTGGAAGGTTCATCTGTCAGGACACTCAATCAAGCCGTCATGTTACTGCTGTTTTTAGGAAAGCCAAGGAAATGAGTATACAGGGATTATGTCAACTTAAGCATAAGTTCCTATCCAAAACTCAATACTGGATGAAAACAGTATAAAACTTGGACTTAGACAGATGGCGTTTCTACTCTATTGGCTAGCTTGACACTGGAAGGGCAGAAATGAAGACAAGGTAGAATTTCCTGGTGTACAGTAATGACAAAGTATGAGATCTTAGGCAGGGTATTATCTAATCTGTCTGAAATTTTGTGTCCTTATCTATAGAAGTATACACAGTTTTAAAAATTGTTATATAATGCCTCAGTGGGTGGGAGCTCCAAAATTGGGAGCTCCAATTATTACTAACGCAACTGAAGACTTAAGTTTATGGTTATTTTTAATTGTTACTTTGGGTCTCCTTTTTAGCAGTGCTTCGTCAATATTATTTCTCAAAACATTAGATTTATAAAATAAAATAAGGATTCTTTAAAATAAAGCTTATATAATAATGTAAATAATGAAATTTCTAAAACAGGAGTATAGCATGATGATATATAAACATTCCCCAAATTACTTTAATCATAGTATCTTTTTATTTTTCCTATAGGGTATTGATTGAACCCTAAGAAAACACAATTGTAATGAGCATATATTACTTTTCCCCAGGTGTCTTTCTTCAATAACCAGCAGAATAATCATAAATTGAATAGGTGTCTCAGTACACACTGGCAGAAATTAGGGAATTATTCAGGCACAGGCTTAAATTGCTCTAGAAGACCCCTAGTCATCTCTGAGAATAAAATTGGGCTAAGCTTTCAAACTTCTGAACTCTATAATAAAGCAAAGGCTTAGAAATTTCTCTCTTCCTTTCCATTAATTCATATAGCCTCTTCTAACAGATATTCAAATAATGGAAGTGATAAAAACCAATTTCTTGCTCAGAAGGCTGAAGAGACTTCAGAGTTAAGTAAAGGATAAAATCCCAAGGATAAAAGGGTAGAAAAGCTCCTTATCTCCATCCTGTTTATTCACCATATAAGAACATCCTTTGATATAAGCACAAGTCTATCCCAAGGCAGGCGGAAGGAAGAGGGGAGGGGGAAAAAAAAAGGCTGGATGTTTTCTTTCAGCAATGTGTAATTACTATATGAATTAAAGAAGACTGGGGGAAGAACATGTAACCTATATCATATATTCATTCTTTTGAGAAAATTCGAGTGCCTAGTATTATTCTGGAGCAGTTTTGAAAACTAAAGCAGTTTTTGCATGTGCCCTAATATCTGTTTATTTTGCTTAGAAATCAGAGGCATAAGGTGCAATGACTAAAGATGATCCTTGGGAGAAGAAAGTGGAAAGGTAAGGGTCCTGAAATGTCAGTATTTATTTTGTCCTTCATTCATCATTGGGCTTCCCACAGTGTCAAATGTTGCTGAGAGAGTAAGGAGATGAATGAAACGTGAATTACTGAGAACAGTACATGGTGGGGTGATGGCCCAGAGGCCGCTTTGCAGTGGGTTGCAAAGCAAGTGTTAGATGAAGAAGTGGACACACTAATTATGAACATCTCATTTGAGAAGTCTGGCTCTGAAGGCAGAAGAAACTAGGGCAGTAACTGGTGTTTATTTTACTTTAACTGGATAAGTGCAAGTGTTTAGCAGAGAAATTTGAGACTTAAAAAAGTGAGTGCAGGGAATTGTAGTTGCAAGAGAGAAACCGAATACACTGGGAAGAGAAGGAACAATCTCAGTGCAAATTTCTGACAAATTAGGAGAAAGAAAAAAACTATGCCTTATAGAGGCAAAGAAACTGCTTTTCAAAGGAGAGGAAGAAATGATCTGTGTCTTCTTCATTTCAATTCCTTTCTAGTTTTAATATCGACAAAAACAGCGAGGGAACTTGTTAAATGTAGATTTCGATTCAGTAGGTCTACATTTCTAACACATTCCAGGTGATGCCCGTTCTGCCAGTAAGCAGAGCACCTTTGGAGTAGCAAGGCTGTGCTTCTGTTTGGTACTCAGAAATGAGGAGTTCCCAGCATCTGGCTCTAATTTTCTATTAATTAGAAATGGTCATCAAACAACTGGAGGGAGGAAAGCAAGGGTGGTTAGAGTGTTGACATGATTTTTCAGAGACTGAGTGAGTTGATTGAGCTTAAGAAACATGGCAAAAATCGTGAGCAGTATATTGAGTGAGTGATCCTCAATTTATAGCAGAGCTCGTCTGTGCCGGTGTGCCTCTTCCCATGTGCTCTGTTGCAAGTCCAGAGAAAATGTATGGCTGGGATCATGAGGATTAGGTTTGTGTGGAGAGATATGATATAAAAATAACAGACAAGCGAGAGTGTGTGTTATTACTGAAATTCTATGTAAACTAAGCTGGGTAAAGAGGGAAGTTAAGAATAGATAGTACTAATGCATTGAGAGCAGGAGAAGGATCCTTGTGTATAGGCACTACTAAAGTCAGAGAATCTATTTTTTTTTTTCATTTTATTTTTTACTTTTGACATGTATTTACACATTGCTATTTAGGATAAGCTGATTAGAGTCTGATTCTATCAGCAGACATTAATTAAGAAGCATAAATGTGGGAAATTCCCATTTCTGTTAGGTTCATTAGTAAAGAGCTTGTACCTGAAGACCCAGATTCTAATGTTATTCTATTCTGCTCCTGTCAGAATGAAAGAGTAGAGCCCCAAAAGGAGGTCTGTGAGGTTAGCATTCTGATAAAGACCTAAGACATTGGCTAAATGAATACAGCAGAATACTGGAGGGGAAAAGGTGAAACTGGTCATAACAATGATCTTTGTCAGAATCAAGTAAGAGTATTTACTAACACTAATCAGCTAAACAGGATTCAGAGTTCATAGTAAAGAATAAAGCTCACTACCTGGAGAGATGGTTTACTTAAACTTTATTTAGCAGATACAGCTGGGATTATACAGATCATGCCACAGGTCAACATACCAAACACCACAGATCTGCTAAAGACCACCAAGGAAGTCTTTGGCCTTCTCTTCTGAGAAGCACTGACCCATGCAGATCATGTGTGAGTCAGGCCAGATTGGCTAGCAAAACAAAACTGGACATCAGAAGAAAAAGAACACTGCTCAAAAAAAAAAAAAAAAAAAAAAGAGAGAGAGGAAAAAAAAAATCCTCAGTCTCCTTAGGAATTTTCTACTGCTAATACCTGAAAGACAAGACTCTCTTTGTGGAAGGCTAGCCACGTGGGATTTACCAGTATCTTTTCTCTTCTTTGATGAACCTTCCTCCAAAATAGACACACTCTAACCATCACAGAATAGTGCCACGATTTAACAAAAAAAAAAAAATTATCAACTGATACAAATTTCACGATATCACATAACGATTAGGTAGCCAAATGTAGAATGTATTGTTAAATTCATTTAGTTCTAAAAGAGAATATTTTCTCTTCAGGTTTTACCTCACTGCTTTGATAAACGTAAGTAATCAGTACACAGACAAAAGATGGGAGCCATCCCTGATCTGTGTCGGAGTCCTAAGATTCTGTCCTAAGGATGTGTCCACCATTTAAATTTAAATAAAAGCTGTTTTCAAAGCCACACGGGTGCCTCTTATGTCCCAGCAAAACTAGACCAATCTTTCATTTAGAAATAACTTCAACTTTTTTGTTTTCCAAAACTCCACAGAGATTTCTCTATTTGTGTCTCTGTTTTTATTTTCTTCATTCTGTATCAATACTTATGAGCCTAAAATTTATCTGAATGATGGCATTGCACTGGGTCAAGAGCATTGATTATCAAGGCAGGCAACCTGGGTTCAAACCTCAGCGCTGCCCCTTCCTGGCAAGATTAACCTTGAGCAATTGGCTTAATCACTCTGGGCCTCAGTTCCTCTTCCATAAAAAGTAAAGGCAGAAGAGTCCCTCTTTTATGAAGTTCTGGTTTTCAAAGTCTTGGCAAACTGTGAATGCTATGTAAGTTTTGTCAAAGCAAAAACTGTATTAGACAAAGTTAAAAGAAAAGGGATACTTTCTTCAAGGCTATTGCAATAGAAGAGAGAGACCAGAACTCAGTCTGAATTTAACTCTGCTGAAATAAAAGGTGGGAGGGTTTTTAAGTACTGAAGTGAGCTAGTGAAATAGTACAGGAGGACTTCAGAGGGGGAAACTGGTCAATGGGTTGACTACGTTGAGTTGCGAAGTTCTTCCTGAGATTGCAAATAAGTTTTTGTTTTTTGTTTTATTTTTCCTATGTGATTAGACCATCTTTGTTTGCTAATTGTCACCTATCAAAGTCAGGCTCCAATCTTCACATAGAGATTGAGATAGGGGTTCCATCAGAGACTGAGATATAGGGTTTCTATCTTCTGGTGGTTATTTTTGACTGGGATGGATCCCTGGCCCTTGAGGAAAATAATATGGGTTGTAAAACTGGCAAGAGGCTTAAAAAAATTATACCTCAAGGGAATAGAGAAAAAATATATTATTGCAAGTTTTTGAAAATAATGGAAGTCAGGGCCGGGTTACGAAGAAGCCAGCCTAAAGTGAAGTTGAAGCTGAGAGAAACTTTAAGACCTTCTTGGTCAGTGTTTATTTTTGCTTTGATTATTATCATTATTGTCAGTTTGAAAGTTTGAACCTCCTCCACCTGATTACTGAGTACATAAAAGTAAGTTTTTAAAGTATATCTAAGGTGCTATCACATGATATTGAGATAAATTTTTTCCCAGGAAACCCAGAAATGCCTGAATTTAGTCTAAAACGGTTATCAAACTCAAATTTCCCAATATATGACATAACCATGAAAGTCAATGGCAAATGGAAACCAAAATACCACACGTCTATAGGATAAACAAAAATCCCAATGGCAAGAACTCTAATAAATCAGACTAGGTCTTATGAAGCAACACATTTCCTAAACAATTGAGCCTAAGTAGAATCTAATCAAGGCAGACTATGCAGTCTAAGGACTATGCTGTCTTCTTCAGCTAACCTTAGTTACCTTTAGGGGAAAAAATAGTTTATATTTTATCATATACTGGCCACCAAAAAAACAAAACAAAACAAAAAAATCCCACAATTTACAGAGAAAGTTTGGCCTTTTTACAACTCCTGTCATGAGTGTAGAAGATAAGAAGAGAGGACAAATCTCCGTGTTCTGGCTTTTTAATATTCAGTACTCCCTAGAATCCAAAAATGTCACAGCATTTCATCTTTAAGGGGGAAATTATCAGATATAATGGGAATTGGTAGAGGACAGAAAAAAGGTAACGCAACTTCTTTTAAAGTCATGACCCCTTGGTTAGCATTATTTCTCTGCTTTACCCGTTGTGCTCTAGGGCCTACTGGTAGTTGATAGGCCAATATTTAAAGAAATGAAGATGTGGATCTCTCCTATTATTTCTCAAAGAGAGCTAGACTTGCTTTAGGCACTCAACACCTTGCCTAAGGCTCTCTACTATTTAACTCATTAGTGTGTCATCTTCCACCACTCTTTCTCACAGGATCCTTATCCTAGTTTCCCAAACTTGTCAAGCCTGCTGGAGTATTATTTTTTTCTTGAAAATTAAAGTAACAGCTCAAATGACCACCTCATAAATAGTTGTTATTACTCCTAACAAATATTACCAGCAATGACTGAGGACTTATGTCTCCTCTTAGCAACTCAGTCCATGCATTTATGCTTCCACTATATTTTCAAGCTCTTTCTTTTTAAAGATTTTATTTATTTATTTGAGAGAGAGACAGAGAGCACACGTTGGGGGAGAGGGAGAAGCAGACTCCCCACTGAGCAGGGAGCCTGATGCCAGGCTCAATCTCAGGACCCCAAGATCATGACCTGAGGCGAAGGCAGACGATTAACTGACTGAGTCACCCAGGGGTCCCTAAGCTCTTTTCTTAAACTAACCATAATTAATGACCCTAAGTTTGAACGAGGACACAGATGATGGTATAAAAGTAAAAATGACAAATGGAAATCCAAGTGTGCTTCATTAAAAGATGACTTGTCCCCATCCTCAGTGAAGTACACTGGACCATCCCATTTTCCTAAACTAGTTAGACATAAACAAAAAACAAAAACCTTTAGTCTCAACATCCAATCCATTATTGGGTTAAATATATATGAAATAATCAGATGGACGGAAATGGAACTTGTGAGCAGAGAATAAAATTGGCAAAAATCTGGTAAAACCAATTTCTAAATTAAAAACTTAGCAAGGTTCCAAGGCTATGCGTTTGTAATTTTCTAGAAACAGATGAAGTGAAAAAACTGGGAAGAAAAGTGCCGTGGCATTTCTTTTGGTGACTACATTGTAACATAAAGGGATTATAAAGAGAACTATATATAATTTAATCAAATTGTTCAAAAATATGTAATAGAGTATGGTTTATGTACATCAATAAGTAAAAAAAATGGTTCTGCATATTCTGTCATCCAATCAAATGCTTTATAATTTTTATTATATAACATCACAATCATGTTAAGCTTAGCTCTTTAGCAGGGTATGAATATCTGGAGTTTGTACTTACTCTAGAGGATAAAAGGGTTAAGAGAACATAGTAACTAGGACATCCTTAAACTGACATGGTATACCAAATGAGAAAGTTACAATAAAATATGGAGAAGTAGGAAAGAATGAAACCAGAGCTACAGGGGAGGAAGTTACACTTGGAGTGCTGGGAAAGAATCACTTTCACTGAGATAAATCATTAAGGGTAGAAGCAAAGACACATGAGTTGGGACACAAAAGGCAGGATTTTGAGCCACACCCAAATAATGGCATACATTTTCTATGTATAGTAGGATAGAAATGACGTGCAGGAATGAAAGGGTAGAAATTAGAGAAAAGAACTTAGAAGACAAAACATTCAGGGCTTGCCCAAAGTGGGGGATGCAAAAGGAAACCCCCCGCTTAAATGCTTCAGTGTATAGGACAAGCTAGAAATATATCTGACTCCTACCAAAAAAACTGCAAGGGAAATTGCTTGTCTTAGACCTTGCCACAGAGTTAAAAAGAAGAGAGAGGGAAAATCAAACCAAAAACAAGACAAAACAAAACAAAACAAAAAAAATCCAAAGAACCCAAATCCCTCTCCTTTGAGAATCTGGCCCCATATGATGGCACTCATGGGTGTTTACAGCTGAATTTTATATAACCCTAGACGTTTCAAGCTGATTATTTGGTTTAAAATGGTCTCAGGTTGTTGTACCCCTAGGAACACTGTAAAAGACTCTCTCAAGAAAGCCAGCCACTGTTAGCTTCAAAGAAGCCCCACAGACCCAGTTCTAAGAACATAATGTGGCATAACACATGAGAAAATGAGCACCAATTAGACAACCAACAGAAATATCACGGCTGAAGTATTAAAACATGAATAAAAAATTAATTACTCATTTTGTTCTTCTCACTTACATACTAAGATCATCCTCATAGTTGATCCTAACAATAACTTCTTTGGATCCTTAGATCTGGGTTACACATGTTAGCGGTTGCAAAACATTTCTGGCCACACACCACATTCAGGGCACTAACTGTACTTGGTCTTGAGCATACAGTGATACTGATTTATAAGTACTTTGTTGAGGAGACTACCCCCGCAGAGCTATCATATTGTTGAGAAGAAAAATGTACACATTAAAATCAAAGTAAATTCAGCATTTTAAATAATAAATATGGATGATTTAAACTTGAAAAAACAAAAAAAATCTTCTTTTTAAAATTTTATTTAAGTTCAGGTTAGTTAACATACAGTGTATTATTAACTTTGGGGTAGAATTTGGTGATCCATCAGTTGTATCTAACACCCGGTAATCATTAATGCCCATCGTCCAATTACCCCATCCTCCCACTGACCTCTCCTCCGGTAACCCTCAGTATGTTCTCTATGGTTAAGAGTCTCTTATGGATTGCATCCCTCTCTGTTTTTATCCTACTTTATTTTTCCTTCCCTTCCCCTATATTCATCTGTATTGTTTCTTAAATTCCACATATGAGTTAAATCATATGGCCTTTGTCTTTCTCTGACTTATTTTGCTTAGCATAATACTTTCTAGTTCCATCCATGTCATTGCAAAGGGCAAGATTTCATTGTGTGTGCTCTTTATCCATTCATCTTTTTTTTTTAAAGATTTTATTTATTTATTTTACAGAAATAGAGACAGCCAGCGAGAGAGGGAACACAAGCAGGGGGAGTGGGAGAAGAAGAAGCAGGCTCATAGCGGAGGAGCCTGATGTGGGGCTCGATCCCATAACGCCGGGATCACGCCCTGAGCCGAAGGCAGACACTTAACCGCTGTGCCACCCAGGCGCCCCTATCCATTCATCTTTTGATGGAGATCTGGGCTTTTTCCATAGTTTGGCTATTGTGGACATTGCCGCTATAAACATTGGGGTGCAGGTGACCCTTAAATCACTATGTTTGTATCGTTTGGATGATTAGTTGGTAGTGCAATTGCTGGGTCATAGGGTAGTCCTATTTTTTACTTTTTGAGGCACCTCCATACTGTTTTCCAGAGTGGCTACACCAGTTTGCATTCTCACAAACAGTGTAAGAGGGCTCCCCTTTCTCCACATCCTTGCCAACATCTGTTGTTTCTGAGTTGTTTAAAAAATATCTTCTTTTCTATGACTAGTGACATAAAGTTAACCTATTGCTCTCCTAGAATCACTGGATAAGTAGAAAGACTGGATAGAAAATTGACAAGGTCCATAGTGCTTACATATCTTTCCATAAATAAAGAGGATAGAATTCCAGTTCTTCAGAATATTTTAAAAGGCCATACTATCCATCCCACTCTCCACCTTGCATTTTTGTTTATCTTCTTTAATATGACATCTCTGGACCAATTAGATGAGTACTTCATGCTCAACCATGATACTTTCTGGTTTTCTTTATCTCTTCTCCAGATCTGGTGCTAACCAGGTATTAACTAATAGCAGACTACAGCCTATCACTGGCATTGCACTTTGGCCTGACAAATGACAAGCTCCTTATCCAGCGTCCTTGGAAGCAATGAAAGCATCTTAAGTAATCTTTTAAAATTACAGCTTAGGTTTACATCAGCTAGATTTACCAGCAGATACTTTCATGTCATTGGACTAACTGAACTACACTGCAATATGATTCTCCTCAGCAAGAGATTCCAGTATTCATTATCCAACTATGCTCCCAAATTAGAGTACTGGTATGCAGGACAATACGTAATAGGTCAGAATGTCCTTGATTCTCTCAGTGATGTAGCTTCTAGCAGAGTAAGAAGAAAGCAGCTCTTTAAACCTCAGAAGAAAAACAGCTTTGCTCTAGGTCATGCATATGGTATGTGCATTTTTTCATTAGGGATGCATTTAATAAGTTAATTTTCATTTGCTAAATGAGGTTAAAAATATTGCCTTTACTTTGTGAATCTTGGTCCCTTGTGACTATAAAAGAGGAGGTAACTCATACGCAAGGGACAGGATAGCTCTGTAGTAGATAGGATTGCTCTTTCAAAATTCTAGGATCAGGTATGCCTTTGCTTCTAAGGATGGCATGCTTCTATGATAATTCAAGGACCAGGACTAGGATTCAAGCTGTCAGTGTTCACAGCTAGCCATGGTGCCCCTGTTTAGTGAGTAAAGGCTGAAAACCAAACCTTACTTTCTGTTAGTAAACAATACTTTATGTCAGTTCCTTGGTGAAGTCACTTCCTGATTTTGATTCGTAAGCTGGTTGTCCCCAGTCTGGAATTTAGCCCATTCTCACAACAGAGGGAAAGTACTGCCTTGTAGTCATGACTTATAATGATTGGCTAGGTCAGTGTCTATTTATTTAAAAATGCCTGTAGCCACCATAACATGGGTCTCATGCAGAAGATGAGTGTTAGTTAATCCTTGGGGAGAGATTTTCTGTGTCTGAATATCATCAAGTAACTTTCATTAAGTATTGTGTCATTACAGTAATAGCATAATTTACTGCTTGAAAGTTACTCTAACTCAGGAAGAGAGAAATTCTGCTTTTTCTCCCTTCCTGGACATCAGTAATTTTCAGAATGTTGCACACAGTCCTAAAGCAATTAAAAATGCCTTAGGGGCTGCTGTGAAAATAAAACAGCCATCAAAGAAGGTGAAGTACCCCCCTTCTCCATCCCACACACTTCAACCACAAGATCTTTTTTCCTATCTGCTTCATCTGTGCAAGTGCAAGGTTTATTTAAATAAAAGATTTCATTGATCACAAAAAAAGAAGAAAAAAAAGTGAAAGCCACTGTTCTATTTAATCAACTAAAATATATTTTAATAAATTATTTGGATAATCACAATTGTGCAGAGCTCATTTTATGCCTAAATAATAAGTTTGTAAAGGTTTATCTGAAACCATAACAACAAAACAAAACAGCATTGTTGTTGTCCCTAAGCTACCAAAGATGACCGACTTTGCCAGGTCAGAGCATGCTGTATGCGTATGTGTGAATGCCTCATACTCTACGCCTATGATAATGAGAGTCTGCACATAAAGTAATGCATAATAGCAAATTATGCACTAACATTTCTAAATGTGTCGGCAGAGCCAGTAGGTTTTGATGGAGCTTACTGGTTGCTGTCTTCTGGTGAAGTATCATGGCTATCAGTGATGACAAACAGATTTTGTAATTTTCACTTCTCGGTTCTATCAAAGGGAGGGATGAATTTTTAGGTAGTCTCTGAGCAAGTTTAGCATATGAGCACAATCTCTTGCAATTGAGAATGAGGCACACTGTATAAGAAGTCCTCTGACTCTTTCCCAAGCTGTTGTCCAGATTTTGTGGGGTCTTGGAAGACATACGCTCCAAAATCAATTTGATGTTCTTGATTGCTAATGTTTGCTTTATGGCCTTAACACTAAACATGTGTATACACATGTGGCCACTTAACAGCCTAATGTCTCTGCATTTGTGCAGACTGTCAAACTGCACTTAATTCACCTAAGGGGATCTTTCCTGTGAGATGGGTCTTTCATCTGCACAAATTTGAGATGATGGAATTTGAATAAGTTGTATGACTGGATTTAAGGGCCCCCTTTTCAAAGTGTTCCATTTTGAAGATCCTGGAGGACGGGATGAATACAGTCCTCAGCTTGCACTGATACATGTTAATGAAGAAAATCTGTCAAAGGCTACGTGACTTATCTCACATC
The DNA here is from genome assembly GCF_023065955.2 of Ursus arctos. NCBI lineage: Eukaryota > Metazoa > Chordata > Mammalia > Carnivora > Ursidae > Ursus > Ursus arctos. The sequence continues at coordinate 19,347,420 of NW_026622775.1, forward strand.
TGGTTATTTACATTGATTATTTACTCATATAAAACTAATCGACAATGAGACATGTTCTGTGCAATACCCCAGAGTAAATATTTTAAGTGAAAATAGTGTTACTCTGTAAAACTGTTTCACATTTTTTAAAGAAGAGTGCATTTTTAGAATGTTTAATTTAAAACAAGTTGTACTTGCGTATTTCTCACATCTTCATCTTCTCCCATTTCTCTTTTGGCTAATAATATTGAGCATTCTTTTGTTAGAGTTAAGTATATAAATATTGGGTTGTATATTATGAATTAAGTTTTTTTTCTTAAGTATTTTATAACTAATATGAGTTGCTTTACCACAGGATTAGAAATAAAAGTAAATTGCCTTATTTCTCTCCTTTGTTAGCTTTGATGTTCAAATCAACTTGACTTTACTGGTAATATAGAAATATATTATACTCATGAAGAGTTTTTATCTTATTTAGTGCCAAATGTTTCCTTAAGAGATCAAAGTACATATCCCTATTATAGAATATCGTTTTGTCTTGGTGTAAGAAAAATGAAAGATGTAGAATTAGTTGGTTTCAATTTTGTTTGTTTTTTTAAAGATTATTTACTTATTTATTTGAGTGAGAGAATGAGAGAGAGAACAAGAGAGCAAGCATAAGCAGGGGTTGCTGCAGAGAGGAAGGGAGAAGCAGACTCCCCGCTGAACAGGGATCCCGATGGAGGGCTCCATCCCAGGACCCTGGGATCATGACCTGAGCCAAAGGCAGATGCTCGACCAACTGAGCCACGTAGGCCACCCGGTTTCAGTTCGTTTTGTTAGGTTCCCAGAAAAGTTCAAAAATTAGTGTGTGCATTTTTAATGTTCGAAAGATTCCTATATCTCCTTTCCTAACCCCCATTTTCATTGACTTTTCTCTACTTTATTACTAAAAAAAATATATGTTTGGTTTTGTCTCTTTTATCTTTGGTTTCTCTCAAATGCAAATGTTTTTAAATGACCTCATATTAACCATTTTACTTCTTTAACTGTTTATATAAAACCTGATGTTTACTCTCTCTTTAAATGTAAAAGAATTATATTTACTTCAGCAATACTCAATGACTTTATCTATTAATTGGGTACAGGTATCCTCAGAGTTCAGTTCTGAATAAATCTGACAGCCAGTGAATCTAATTTTATTCATATCACTGAAGTCAAATCAATTATATGACAGCATGACATTTATCTGAAGAGAGCAGAACAGGAAGACTCGATATGGTGTAGCACATTTATTGTGTCCATATGGATATGACCTAAGACTTTATTGAAAAATCAGACTAATCAGGGAACTTGTCAAATTATCTTTTTTCAGATCTTGCATCATTATTTAGATTTAGCTAAGCAAGAAAACATGTCGTGCAAACCTCTAAATTGTATTTCTTAAACTTACACTCATTCATTTGTTCATACCAAATATTATCTGAGCATCATAAGCACCAGACACTGAACAAGACCCTGGGGATATGTAGGCTATATTTCCTACTCTCTTGGAGTTCACAATCCTGGCCCCACCATGTGTGTACTAATCTTCGTATTGCTTTGTATTACTTAACTTCTCTGTCTTACTTTCTTTGTCCACAACATGTGAATCAAAATGGTATCTAGATCATTTCTGGTAGTTGAGAAAATTAAATGACAATAAACATGAAGTGTTTTAGGTCAGTGATGGGCTAAGAATGTTAGCTCTTAGTAGTAGTAGTAATAGTACAACAGAGAGTATTATCTAAGAGAGATAAATATAAGAAATAAGTATTAATCATAAATGCTGGAAGTGTTATAAAGAAGTACAACAGCTAAGGAAGTGTACAATAAGTTGATCTCACAAATATAATTATTCAACTCCAGATAATTTCCCTAAACATGTATTGTATATCCATGACAAAATATTAAATAACACTAAAATTCATAAGTAAAAACATCATATCTGTAGATATAACTTCATTCATTTTTCTAGATTCATCTTTGATTTTTCTCTATTTATAGATAATGAAGGAAGTCATTATAAGCCTCAGTACATTCAGAAAAATGATCAGGTTTCAAAATACAAAATAGATAAAAGAATATATAAGAAAATATTAAGATGGGTTTTTCAAAGTCATGGTCTCAATAGCAACAATAAAAGCCATAAAAATTCCAGTCAGATCCCCATATTCTTAATAACTCCACTTCTCTTAGATGTAATTATACCAAAGAAACCAGTGATCTAATTGTATGGAAGAGTTCTACATTTTACTAAAGCATATTTGAAAATATGTTTATGTACTGGTAATTCAAAAGGCATTACATCCCACAAAGCATGTCACCACAGTTTACATGCTAAATGAACATGTGACTATAAGGGAGTAAAGAAATTATAATTGAATTACTGTATTAATAATGAAATTAATATCTGTTTTAAAAATAACTTTCTATGCCCAAGATGGAGCCACTCCTGCTGGGGACGCCTCATCAGCAAACCAAAACTTAGATAAACTTTTACATCCCTGTAAATGCTCTGCTAGACCAGAAATGCAGTATATCCAGTCAGCAAATCCCCAAACTCCAAGCCAACTCTGCACCTGCTCACCCCATACAAGTATGGTGATGTGGGCCAGCCAATCAGATATTCTCTATTTTTCTCTTCCTTGTTCTTTATTCCCTATCCTATAAAGGCTTCCTGCATTCAGCCTCATTGGCAGATCTATAAAAGGACTCTGCCCGCTTCATGAAATGTTGAGGTTTTTTTGTATCATCTAAATTTTATTCTTTGATCATTTTTAAAGATTTATTTATTATTTATTTATTTATTTATTGAGAGTGTGTGCATGAGTGAGAGAGATGTGTGGGGCAGGGGCAGAGGAAGAGAATCTCAAGCAGACTCCCTGCTGAGCACAGAGGCCAACAAATGGTTCTATCTCATGACCTATGGGTTCATTACCTGAGCTGAAACGAAGAGTCAAGACTTAACACACTGAACTACCCATGTGCCCCTTCTTCGATCATTTTTTAACAGTTTTTGGCAGTGAGGAATGAGATCTGAAGCTGATTGCGAAGGACCTACAGGACCAGGCACTGGCTCATCCCTTTGAGCTCACTGTTCCTCTTGTCATTATTGGGGGCTGTGGATGAGTCAGTCTCAGACTGAATTCCACTTCCTTGTATGCAGCTCTCTGATAAAAACAAATTTTACTTAAAAAAAATAGAAATAAATAAATATATTAGCGTATATATTTATTTATTTCCCAGAAATAGGAGTCCTGGAAAGGTTCTGTGATAGTTACATTGGGAGTCCACAATAGGTGGCAGCCATTAGGGCACTTGCAAAACATCAAGATAAGTCCACAGCATAAACCCCTCGAAAACTTGGGGAAAAAAAAATAAGACAATAAATTTGGACTGTTTTGATCATCAAAGTCAAAATCTACTAAAAGCCATGAGAGTGTCCACCATTATAAAGAAATCTTCTTCTGAAGGAAATAATAGATCTATTGCTAAGGGGAATCTGAGAAGCCAAAGCCTTTGATGGGTAGGGGTTGAACACTTAGAAGCTGTTAGAGTACTGGCCACCTAATTCAAAGACACTCACACTAGAGTAAGTTGGTCACAAAATGGATTAGATTCACACTAGGTCACCTGCCAACCTCAAGAAAATCTCCATGTAACAAGGTACACTATAAAACACCACAAAATCCTCAACCCAGCAGCATATCCCTCAAAAGTATTAATTTGGCTCCAAGAGTCCTAAGACTTAGCTAAAGAAATGGGATCCTCAAGTTTCACAGAACTGAGAACACCACCTCAGGCACACCTACTTATTTTATGTCTAAGAATATATGGTTCTTAGACATAAAGTGGAAAAATCTTACTAAGATAACCTAGAATTACAATGGACATTATGGGTAATATTCCAGTTAGACAAGATTTGTTCATATAAGAAATACACCTGAAAGAAAAGATTCCCAAATCAAAAAACAGAATGTAACACCTATTTTAATTGGCATGCAGAAACCATCAGAGGCTTAAAAATTCCCAAATAGCTTTATCAAAAGATTAACTGCAAAATGCTAAAGAAAAATTAAAGATCCAAGAGGTACATAAAACAAGACTACAGACTGATTTCACTCCTGCTACTCCCCTCTAGCCTCCTTTGCCTTAGTATTCAGTCTACTAATCCTCTATCTGAATTTTAAAAAATTAAAGCTAAAATTCATGGAAAATCTTACTAAATTCAGTAGATACCAGGGTTCCACTCTCTACTCTAAATCCACTCATTCTGGAGCCTGAAGATGGAATCCTACGAAAACTGGCAGAAGCCAGGGAAGGATGAGAATTCTTACCAGAGTCAGTTCTTCTGGATCTCTGTAGTGCCCAGGCGAGAGAGGAAGGTAAAATTTCACATTGCCTCTTATTGGCTACGGATCCCTTTCTCTCCCTGGGACAGTTATTGCCTTCTTGTTTGTCTCGTTTTGTTTCCTGAGAATTTGGTTTGGCTTTCTGCCTGCCCAGGACAAGCAACTTATTGGTTCTTACATATACAGGCAGCTCAACGGGCAGGTTGGGGCCCAAACACATGGGTGGACAGAAATGTGGGTTGCACTTACTCCATTTGCATCTGGAGTCCTGCAGACTGTTGCCAGCTTTCAGGATAACTGTCTCGATTTTTTTTTTTTTTTTTTTTTTTTTTTTTTTAGTGTTTGGGAGTGGCTCTAGATTCTAGGGGGATAGTATGTTTTCCACCCTCTTTGAGGATATCTCTTCTGATCATGGGTCATTTAACACTGCCAGGAATATTTACCCTATGCCGTGGTAGAAATCTGACAAGATATATGAAAGGTTGTTTTTTGTTTTTGCTTTTGTTTTTTAAGTAGCTCCATGGTCAGAAGTTGGCCAGATTGGAAGCTAATATTCAAAACCTGACAAGATTTTTTTATAATAATATTTTTTTATTATATTATGTTAGTCACCATACAGTACATCCCTGGTTTTTGATGTAAAGTTCGATGATTCATTAGTTATGTATAACACCCAGTGCACCATGCAATACGTGCCCTCCTTACTACCCATCACCAGCCTATCCCATTCCCCCACTCCCTTCCCCTCTGAAGCCCTCAGTTTGTTTCTCAGAGTCCATAGTCTCTCATGCTTCATTCCCCCTTCTGATTACCCCCCTTTCTTTATCCCTTTCTTCTCCTACCGATCTTCTTAGTTCCTATGTTCCATAGATGAGAGAAACCATATGATAATTGTCTTTCTCTGCTTGACAGGATTTTTTTAAGGCCTTTCCCCCAAGCTAAATGAAGCTGTGTAGCTAGAGAAAAAGAAAACAGTCCACTTAACCTTACTGATTCTGTCACTTGAATATTTATATCACTGAAAATGTGTTAAAAGGTTTCTATCAAGGTGTTTATCATTTTCTCCTTGTAGTTTTGTCAATTTTTTGCCTTACATATATGTTGAAAATATATTACTATGTGAATATAATTCAAGAATTAGTGTATTATGTAATGGTGGCCACATTCTTTTAATATGCATATTTAACTTAATAAAGATTAAAGTCCATCTATAGATTTCCTTTTCATAAGGAAGAAAAGATATTGGAAGCTTTAATTCACAGGGTACAATGAAGAGACTATTGTTATACAAGATTTTATGTTGACTTTGATTTTTTTAACTGTTATACAAGACTTCAGGTTACTTTGATTTTTACCTCTATAAAATGCATATGTAAATATACGTGTTTAATATTTGTTAGATTGATTTACAAGTGTTTTTGTTTTTCATTTAGAAATTCCTTTAGTGAGAGTTTGTTAATGTGAAGTACCTCAGCACTTTTTGTCTGGGAATATATTTAATTCACCTTCTCCTTTAAAATATATATGCAGTTAGAGGCTGACACTTTGTTCTTCAAAGGTCTTATTTCATTGCCTTACATCTTTTTGTTTTGAGGAAGGAAGCAATAAGTAGATAATCTGCCCAATCTCTCTAGCTATCTTAATATTTTTTTAGACTTTTTTATAACACACTCCTAATTATTGTGTCGGATTAATGGTTTACTTTATTTAACACAGTTTGGGGTATGTTGTACTTCCTGAACATATGGATTGGATTCATTAAACGATTCAAGAAATTTCTTAGTTATTATTTCTCCCAAGAGCACCTCACTGCAATTCCTTTTTCTCTTCTGAAATTTAGATTAGGATACACCAGAACTTTTGATGTTCCATGTCTCTTAAACTCTACTTTTTCATTCCTCTTTCTCTGTGCTGTATTCTTAGTAACTTAGTCAACTGATTCTTTTAATTCTTGAACTCTGCTTTATAGCTGTCTAAGCTGCTATTTAACTGATGCATTCTTATTTTCTTATCAATCACCATTTTATTTCACTTCTAGAATTTTAACTGGGTCTTTTTCAAATCTGCCTGATTAATTTTTAATACTTTTAATCTTCTTTATTATTTTTACTTTTTTGTAATTCTTGAAGTGGCTGATGATATGTGCCACATAGAGTTGAAGAAAACTCACTGCAGAAAGCAGTCTTGCTGCTGCCCTCTGGATTCTCTAGAATATTCGTAATAACGACAAGTTTCCTTACTCGACTGGGCACAGTAACTCCAGTCATGCACTAGAGACAGTGCACTGTTGTTCTATGAAGGACTTTTCCAACGAGTGACTTCTCATCAGACTGGCAGAGAGTTTCTCACACATTCATTTGACGTAGTCTAAGGCTCTTCCATATCTAATTCTTCTTTCCCTCTTTCATAGTTATTAGACATGCCTACTCTTGATCATTCTCCTTTCCCATCATCAACTTTTCCACCCATAATTCTCTTGTATGTCTAAAACTGATTTGGCATTTGAGCTGCAAAGTATATAAAAAATTACAGTCTTTTAAGTCTTTGTGAATTGAATTCTGCAATATATAGTTATTCTCACTTAATCTGGTTTGTTTCCTCCAGTGTTCAGGTAAATCTTTCTTAAAGGGTAAGGTTGTTTTGTTGTTGTTGTTATTGTATTTTTCTTATGATTTTCTGGGTTTTTTTTGAGCATAGTTGACGCACAATGTTACATTAGTTTCAGGTGTACAACATAGTGATTCAACAACTCTATACATTATGCTATGCTCACCACGAGTGTAGCTACCATCTGTTACCAAGCAATGCTAGTACAACACCATTGACTATATTCCCTATGCTGTACCTTTCATCCCCGTGACATTCATTCCATAACTGGACATCTGTATTTCCTACCCCCCTTCACCCACGTTGCCCATACCCTCACCCCCCCCATTCTGACTACATTAGTTTCTTTTCTTTATTTATAGGTCTAATGCATCATTTGTTTATTCATTCGTTCTGCTTTTTAGATTCCACGTATGAGTGATATCATATGGTATTTGTCTCTCTGTCTGACTTATTTCACTCAGCATAATATCCTCTGGTTCGTCTATGTTGTTGCAAATGGCAAGATCTCATCCTTTTTTAGGACCTAGTATTATTCCTTTCTGTGTGTGTGTGTGTGTGTGTGTGTGTGTGTGTGTGTATTGGGATATTGTATACCACAATATCCAAAATACATAAACTTATATAACTCAACACCAAAAAATCAATCAATAAATAATCTGATTAAAAATTGACAGAGGATCTGAATAAACATTTTTCCAAAGAAGACATACAGTTTGCCAATAGACACGTAAAATGATGCTCAGCATCACCAAGCATCAGGGAAATGCAAATCAAAACCACAACGAGATATCACCTTATACCTGTCAGAATGGCTAGAATCAAAAAGACAAGAAGTAACAAGTATTCACAAGGATGTGGAGAAAAGGAACCCCCGTGCACTGTAGGTAGAAATGTAAATTGGTAAAGCTATTGTGGAAAACAGTATGGAGGTTCCTCAAAAAATTATAAATGGAAATACCATATGATCCAGTAGTCTCACTACTGGTTATTCACCCAAAGAAAACAAAAACACTAATTCAAAAAGATACATGCACCCCAATGTTTATCGCAACCTGATTTACCATAGCCAAGATATGGAAGCAGCCCAAGTTTCCATCAGTAGATGAATGGATAAAGAAGATACGTTTAGTAATTTTTAACTGCAATTTTGGGTTCCATTCTTACAGTAAACAACTGTTCATTAAAAATCCTTTCAAGACAGACATTGTTCAAGAATATCCCAGGGTTGTGAGATTGAGTCCTGTATCAGCCTCCGTGCCCAGCTTAAGATTAAGATTCTCTCTCTCCCTCTCCCTCTGCCCCCACACTTTACATGCTCTCTCTCTCTCTAAAAAAAAAAAAAAAGAAAAGAAAAGAATACCTCAGTAAATACAACACAAATCCATGTCTGTGTAGAACTTTCATTATATTGAGTAGGGACAGGGAAGTGGAAAGACAGATAATAAGATATAAGAAAACTCTATTGTATATTAAAAGGTAATGCATTCTGTGGAAACAAAAAAGAAAGGTAAGAATAATCATGATTCCTCTCATGCAATGTACGTTTGTGGGAAACCTGGTACTAAACCATTTGTAGGTAACCTGCCTCTGGGTCGGGGTTTCATAGGTAGCAGAGCAGCTCCCTCACTGCGATCTATTGAAAGTCAGCCCTTGACACAAGGGTTTGTAAAAACAAAACAAAACAAAACAAAACTGAAAAATAAAAAAAGAAGAAAAAAATAACAACAAAAAAAGCCTCACAATAATCAGGATTGCAACGTTTAGAAGAACTGGGTTGTAATTTTTTAAATTGTGGTTAAAAGTACCTAAATTTACCATCTTAACTATTTTTAAATGTACAGTTCAGCAGCGTGAAGTATATTCACATCATTATGCAACAGATCTCTAGAACATTTTTATTTTACAAAATTAAAACTTCATACCCATTGAATGACTCCCCATTTTCTCTTCCCTCCGGTCTCACGCAATCATTCTATTTTTTTATGAGTTTGACTATTTTTAATATTTCATATAAGTGGAATCATACACTATTTGTCTTTTGTGTCTGGCTTATTTCATATACCAATAATAAAGTAGCAGAAGGAGACATCAAGGAATTGGTACCATTTACAATTGCACCAAAAACCATAAGATACCTAGGAATAAACTTAACCAAGGAGATAAAAGATCCATACTCCAAAAACTATAAAACAGTTATGGAAGAAACTGAAGATGACACAAAGAAATGGAAAAACATCCCATGCTCATGGATTGGTAGAACAAATCTTGTTCAAAATGTCTATACTGCCTAAAGCAATCTACACATTTAATGGAATCCCTATCAAAATACCACCTTCATTTTTCACAGATCTAGAACAGACAATCCTAAACTTTGTATGGAACCTTGAACAACCACAGCAATCTTGAAAAAGAAAAGCAAAACTGGATGTGTCACAATTCTGGACTTTAAGTTATACTACAAAGCTGTAGTGACCAAGACAGTACGGTACTGGCATAAAAAAAAGACACAAAAATCAATGGAACAGAATAGAAAACCCAGAAATGGACCTACAGCTCTATGGTCAATTAATCTTTGACAAAGCAGGAAAGAATATCCAGTGGAAAAAATACAGTCTCTTCAACAAATGGTGTTGGGAAAACTGAACAGCAACATGCAGAAGAATGAAACTGGACCACTTTCTTACACCATACACAAATTCAAAACAGATGAAAAACCTTAATGTGAGACAGGAAACTATCAAACTCCTAGAGGAGACTACAGGCAGTAACCTCTTTGACCTTAGCTGCAGCAACTTCTTGGTAGACACGTCTCCAAAGACAAAGGAAACAAAAGCAAAAATGAACTATTAGGACTTCATCAAGATAAAAAGCTTCTGCACAGTGAAGGAAACAATCAACAAACCTAAAAGGCAACCTTCAGAATGGGAGGAGATATTTGCAAATGACATATCACTAAAGGGTTAGTATCTAAAATCTATAAAGAACTTATCAAACTCGACATCCAAAAAATAAATAATCCAGTTAAAAAACGGGCAGAAGACATGAATAGACATTTTTCCAAAGAAGACATACAGATGGCCAACAGACACACGAAAAGATGCTCAACATCACTCACCGTCAGGGACTACAAATCAAAACTACAATGACATATCACCGCATATCTGACAGAACAGCTAAAATTAATAACACAGGAAACAACAGTTGTTGACAAGCATGCAGAAAAAGGGAGACCCTCTTACACTGTTGGTGGGAATCCAAACTGGTGCAGCCACTGTGGAAAACAGTAGGGAGGTTCCTCAAAAAGTATAAAGTAAACTACCTTATGATCTAGCAATTGCACGACTAGGTATTTACCTAAAGGATACAAAAACACATATTCAAAGGGATACATGCTCCCCAGTGTTTATAGCAGTATTATCAACAATAGCCAAGATGTGGAAGCAGCCCAAGTGTCCATTAACTAATGAATGAATAAAGAAGACACAATTAGCATGGTATATTACTCAGCCATCAAAAAGAATGAAATCTTGCCATTGGCTACGACGTGAATAGAATTAAGGGTATTATGCTAAGCAAAATAAGTCAGTCAGGGAAAGACAAACACCATATGATTTCACTCATATGTGGAATTTAAGATACAAAACAAATGAACATAGTGGGAAAAAAAGAGAGAGAGGCAAACCAGGAAACAGACTCTTAACAATAGAGAACAAACTGAGGTGGGGGGGATGGATTAGATAGGTGATGGGTGTTAGGGAGGGCACTTGTTGTGATGACCATTGGATGTTATTTGTAAGTGATGAATCACTAAATTCTACTCCTGAATCTAATATTACACTCTATGTTAACTAACTAGAATTTAAATAAAAATGTGAAACAGGGGCGCCTGGGTGGCACAGAGGTTAAACGTCTGCCTTCGGCTCAGGGCATGATCCCGGCGTTATGGGATCGAGCCCCACATCAGGCTCCTCTGCTATGAGCCTGCTTCTTCCTCTCCCACTCCCCCTGCTTGTGTTCCCTCTCTCGCTGGCTGTCTCTATCTCTGTCAAATAAATAAATAAAATCTTTTAAAAAATGTGAAACAAAGAAAAACAAAACAAAATAGCATAATGTTCTAAAGGTTCATTACTATTGTAGCATGTGAAAGGATTTCTTTATTTTTTAAGGCTGAATAATATTTCATTGTGTATGTATATTACATTTTGTTTATCCATTCATCTGTCAACGGGCATTTGGGTTGCTTCTATCTCATAGCTATTGTGAAAAATGCTGCAGTGAACATGGTGTGCAAAATCTCTTTGAGATTCTGCTTTCTATTCTTTGGGGACTACATTAAACTTAAACATTTTTGTGTATCAAGGAAATAGTCAACAGAGCTAAAGGCAACCTGTGTAATGGGAAAACAATATTTGCAAATACCTAATAAGGAGTTGAAATGCAAAATTGATAATGAACTCCTACAACTCAACAATGATTAAAAAAAATTACCCAGTTAAAAGCAATGGGCAAAAGCCTTGGATAGACATTTTTCTAAAGAAGATATACAAATGGTCAATAGCATATGAAAAGATGTCCAACAGCTGTGATTATTAGGGAAATGCAAATCAAAACCACAATGAGATATCACCGCACACGCATTATCAGGGCCACTATAAAAAAACAAAGAATAGAAAATAATGTGTTAGTGAGGATGGGGAAAAATTGGACAACTTGTGCACTGTTGCTGGGATTGTAAAATGTTGTACGTGGAAACCAGTATGGTGATTCCTCAACAAATTAAAAATAGAATCACCACATGATTTACCAATCCCACTTCTGGGTTACAATTTTAAGTAGAGTGGGTAATATAGATTTCATTAAACAGGTGACATTTAAGCAACAACTTGAAGCTGCTGAAGGAATCAGCTATAAAGTTGTCTGAGCAAAGTGTATTTCACTACAGGAACAGCTAATGCTAGATGCTGAGATGCACCTGGAGTCTATGATGAACTTCCAGAAGACCAGAGTAGCTGGAGAGAGTGAGCTAGGGGGCAAGAGTAATAGGAGGTGAGTTCAGAGGAACTGGCAGCGCTAGGCTGAGGTTAAGATAGATAACTGATGTTCTTTTAGGCCTGTTTATAGTACAATCTTTAAGACGGTCTCTGTGTTTCCTCTGAGAATTGTATCAGACAATCTTCACTGAATATTTGCTTGAGGGTTTTCTGGAATCTAGGTACAGGTATACAGTTTTTCATGAGGACCCAATTCTTTATATTCCTTAATATAATTATTCATACTTTCTTTTTGTTCAAGTAATGCTGCCCCAGAGTTTACTGCATATGTTACAATAAAAATGATAATTACACCTTGTTACCTCTATAAACTCCTGAATTTCTGAAAATCAATATATCTGACTCTAAGGGTTTAAGATAAGAGGATAGGGACCTCCAGTAAAAAGTCTGACTTTTTTCTCTTCACTCCTGTTTCTCTGATTGAAATGAAGATTGACAACTAATTTTATCTCTCAAGATTTATTTTCTAGGAACCGCAGCTTAGATTCAACATATTTTTAAGTTCATTTTGTTATATATTGCATTAATTTATAACATAAAACCAACTTAAATTGCTAATGTATGCAATACTATAAAAGATTCTGCCAATAATGATTACACTAATGAATACTGATTCCTGCCAGACCGTTTCATCCTCATTCAAGGGCAAGGATTTCTGCCCCACTCTATAACAGACCCAGTGAGGAAATATATCAAAAAACTTGTCCTTCTGAGTTGTTGGGACTTGGACTTTGTTGTGTTTCTGAAGGTCAGACTAGAGCTAGAATCAGTAACAGGTCCATAGCTTTAAAATCTTTCCTCTGGGTTCCACCTCCTTTCATAGTATTATGATTGTTCCTCCACCTGGCTCCCCAGGAATATATTCCAGGCCCCTGGCTCAACCTCCATCCACCCACTAGGGCCGGATCCCTGTTCTGAATCAAATCCAGCCTCTCTGTGAACCTAAGCCCTGAGCCCTTTCCCAGATGCTGTGCATTCCCTTGCATTCAAGACTTGGATCCTTCCCCTGTATGATCTAGCTGGGATCTTTCTCCGAGGAGATTACTAATAATTGTGCTGTCAACCATCTTTTTAATTATTTCACACTTGCCCAGACTTCTACTCTAATGTCCTCGAACCTGCTCAGATATCCCTGAAGATACACACCAACTCAAATCACATTTGAGGACTTGCGGCTAACCCTACAGTAAGAGAATTTCTTAAATTCTATGCTTCTCTTCTTCCTAGTTTTATTCCTTTCTCACAACTTTTAGAGACCCAGCATGCCATTTACCTAAAATAACGTGGGTTTTGACTTACATACATTACCGAGCAGTATCTAAGAGTTAAAGATGTAAAGCCTCTCATCCAATATACATCATTTTCACTCTGTTCAAATATTTCTAAATCTCAAATGAGAATGATGTCACCACTAACAGAGTACTTCTGCATATGAGTCTTAGTGATCCAGTAAAGGCCAAAAAACCAAGGAATGGGTCTAACAGACCCCAAATTGCTTTATGGTATATTTTACAAAATGTCATATTCAAATAAGGTTAAACTTGATGTCTATCTCTTTAACCTATCTTAATTCATTGCAAATATGCATGAATTTCAAAAAGAAAGTATGAAATAAATTAACTAAGTACGCCGCAAAGCATAGTTAATGAAGATATCAGTCATGCTGTGAAAATACTCTACATAGCAGGAGAGGAGTATAGACTAGCCAAACTGAAAAAATTCATTTCAATATCCAACAGCATTTTCAACATAACCTTGTGTTCATCATGCATCTTTGCCCTAATGAGCAGCTTAAGATCTTATGATTACTAATAAACATGTTTATCAAAGTGATTTTCTAGCTATCAAAACTAGTTTACCATCCTAATTAGAGTATAGTTAGAATCAGATTAGAATTGGCTGTAGTCACTATAGAAAACATTGTTACTATTCTTTCAATTAAGTGAATGCATAGGAATCAGCTGGATTGTATCTGGGGCCATGTATATCTGAGAATATATGACCAAAACACTTGTAAATATTCAATAAACTTCTTAAAATTCTCTCTTGATGAATAGAAATAACAATAGCTAACCTTTGGTGAAAATTACATGTCAGGCAATATCATTGCAACTGGCATTTAATCCTTATAAAAAAGAAAACTATCAAAGAAAGACATTAATAAATCAAAACCTCCCCAAAGCATTGATAGAGTAGAAACCTGGCTCAGACTTCTGAAGACAAGATATTGTAGTAGTTAAGTTTATGCGCTTGGGGATTAGATTAGGTAATTTCAAATCTTGGCATTAGTATTATAGGCACGTGATCTTGAGTAAGTTATCAAGTTCATTTAATGTGAATTAGAGAAATTAATGCCTATATCACAATATTATTAGAAAATTATACATATGCAATAAGCATTCAATAAGATGATTATGAAAACTTTTACAAATTTTTCCACCAGGCTCTTGGTCTTAACTTTTCCACTTACTCTGACTCAATGATGAAATAGTTACATGCAGTCCTTTTTAACAGTTACACAGTGATTGTCAATGAAAAACTATACAAGTTAGTACACAGGAAGAGGCTAGCATATATTAAATTATTGATCATATAAAGTGTGATTACATGTCAGATACAGTGTGGATACATCTTATACCTCCTATTACATTGCCAATCCAACTTCAGTGTGTAAATGTCAACATCTTTATTTACATTTGATCTGTGTTCTAGCACAAGTCGTTTTCTCATTGCTCGTTTTCTGACTGTGCGATCTTTCTTCACCCTCCTTGCAGCCATGCTGTGCCACCTCCCATATTATTTTGCGTAACAGATAAGTTAAATACAGTGTTCATCAAATGTATGTTTATGTACATTTAGCTGCTGCTATTCTTAATAAGACTTCTCCAGATTAATGCAAAAAAAAAAAAAAGAAAACTCTGTGTTCTTCAAAATGCTTAAAGACTGTGAAAATTATATCTACACAAGTTGTTCAGTGTGTGTTATGCTGCCACAAAGGGATTTTGCAAATTTACCAGGTTTTGGGGGGTGAGAATGTAATTTCTAGACTATTATTTAGCAAATTCCCCAAACTGTTGAGATGATTCTATGGACATTCTATATTGAATGACTTGTAGTTTTTTACGTTCTCATTCCTATTGTATGGGCTACACTTATACCTGCTCAAATAGACAGTTTTCTTTCTTTTTTTTTTTTTTAAGATTTTATTTATTTACTTGAGAGAGAGGGAGAGAGATTGGAGGGGCAGAGGGAGAGGCTGAGCCTGACACTGGCTCTATCTCAGGACCCTGAGATCATGACCTGAGGTAAAATCAAGTGTCAGATGCTTAACCAACTGAGCCACCCAGGCACCCTTAGACAGAGTTTTCCGTACATTATTCCAGAAATAGAAACCACACACAAGCATGAAGGAAATTAACATTATTAATTGCTTATTTTTCCAAACTGTTATTTAGGAGTAGTGTAAATAAAGAAAACTTCATATAGATGAAGAAATCTTCATCTCTAATCTAAACCTAGAGCTTGATGTGTGGATAATTTGAAGGTAAGATATTTTAAAACTCCATGTGTAATCAAGGTTTATAATAAACCTAAAAGGAAGAGAAACACTTCTGTATTTTCTACTGTCAATATTTACATGAGTAAAATCAAATTAATTATGTGGGTATTAAAGTCCCTAGTATCATTTATAAAATCTTGAGAGTATTTTATCTAAGGTAAACTTTTTTCCAGTCAGAATCAGGTACTCTTTTTAAAGATTTTTATTAACAAACCTAAAGTTCCAATTAATTTGTAACTTGAGTGCACTGAATAAAAACCAGTCCAAAATGCAACTTCTAACATACATGTTTCAAAAATAAGTACATGTTTCAAATGTGTCTTTTCCAAAATGCACACTCTTGTTCTCTAATTTTTCAGTTGTATCAGATACAAGCTCCTTTTGACTATTAATAATTTTACATTTTCCCTTTTGCTATTCTGAAATGAAATTCAGAGATAAAATAAACCTTTACAAATCCTATGGTATGACTACTGTAGGATATGTAATGAAATAATCAAATGCTTTCACCAATTTATAATGAATGTGTTTTTTACTTAAGTGATAAAGCCCAGAAGTTATTCTGCATATGAAATTAAATAAAAACTGAGTTTATATTAAACATAAACTTTTATTAAAATAAGTATTGATAATCTAATCTTACTTGTACCTGGTGAGAAAGGGGAAAATAAAAAATAAATAAATAAATAAATAAATAAATAAATAAATAAAAATAAATAAAAAAGATGTCAAGTCAAATTTCCATGTTGACTACAAAATTGAAAAAAATTAAGACGTGAGATACCTATCCCATTTGATCAATAAAAGAATTAACAAGCTAATAAAAGTAAGTATATATGAAATATTTATCAAATTCTCTCCCAATCAGTAAGACTATCTCACTCTCTAGTTTATTTACTATTAATAGTATGGCATCAAAGTCATGCACTTACTTACAAACTAGACATGATGTCCTTACTGAATTCAAATGTCTAATAGCATCAATCAAATACCTTTATTCTAATTAATCTCCTTTCTATATACTGACTGTCTCCTAAAGCAGTAGACTCTATGAAATTACCTACAATTTTTGTCTCCAGATGTACAGACACTTAACATTTGAGATATGTTTTGGCCACAGAATATATACAGAAAGGTACATATCACAGAAACAAGGTTTGTCAGAGTGATGTGAATTTTCTCCGAAGGCTGTCACTCTGTCCTAGTACTAAACTCTTCCTTCTCCTTGTCCAGTGTCTGATTTCACATCAGCCTTCCTTTACTTGATTCTCTTTCCTTGATACTTTCTAGTCTTTCTCTTAATCAGGGCTCAGTGTCTTCTCTCCCAAAGTCAGACTCTGTCTGGCTATCTCCCAGTGTTCATTCAAATGTCATCCTACATTCCCTCTCTAATAGAGGTCTGTTCTGGACCAATCTGTCTTTCGCAGCCATCTCGCCTCACCCATCCAACAGTCATTCCCTACCTTATCACTCTATTTTATTTCAGTGGCAGCATCTACATCATTGTGTTCCTCTCTCACTAAAATGCAAGGAAGGCAATGACCATTCCTGTGTTGTTCAAAACTGTGCCCTCGGTGCCAGGTTTGTGTGCCCGGAACATAGCAAGCCCAGCAACAGGGACCTAAGTAAATGAGTGCATCCCTTAACTCCTCCCGAGAATGCATAATCCCAAAGATCTTTACAGCTGATCTCCATTTGTCTTCAATATCTACAACTGCTGCTTGGCTTTCATATAGATGTGAAAAAGAGCTACATATGTGGGGATGGGGGTCTTGTCACAACCTCCAAATTTATTTTAAAGACTAACGTTGACATTCATTCCAAACTCAGTTTTTAGCCCTCGAAATGTTTGCCTTACGTCTCTCTAAAATATGCAGCTTTTAATTATTTGGATTTTTTCCCCTAGAAAACCTTATATGGATAAAACCATTAAAAATATGCTGGTGTTAACTTTTATTCATGTTTTTGCTTAACATTGTTTTTTTTATTTCATTTTAGTATTAAATAATTTCCCCAAAATAAAATCGAAATATGGCCATTCCTGGTAGTCAACTGGTTTTATCACATTTGTTTTCCTTTCCAGATGCCATGGTTTTATGTAGTGAAAATGATCCTCTCATTACCAGATGGTATGAGAAAGAAACTGCTTCAGGGAGGTATACGCTGTATAAGCCTGTACATTGAGTAGCTATAAAAAAGAGAAGCTTTGTAAACTAGCCTGTAAAGTATCTGAACTCAGCAGTGTGAGCTGGGGAATGCAAACACTGAACTCTTCATCTGACCAGATGTGGACATTCCTAATGGATGATAAGTTCAGTCAACCAACAAAATGTTTTCAACTTAAAGCTTAAAGTGGTGATTATAATGCTAGTGTTCTGCTTAGAAAGTATAACTGAAGCAGAGAGAGATACAATAAAGAAAAGCAAATTATCTTGCAATCCAAATATTTACCAGACTATTTAGTCTATTTTTAGAATTCCACAACTTACAATATGCAAGATATAGAATAATTACACAAGGATGGATAACTGTGGATTATATTTTATTATCACTCTAAACCTAGTCTGAATCATTAATTTAATTGCAGTGATTCTAAATGTGATTGTAGAAGAGGCATTTATCACATTAACTATTTATCAAGATAACTCCCAAATATTTACCTCCTCCTGATTTGAGATATTTTCACATGAATTTTCAACTATTAACATCAACTTGGCCTGTATACAACTAAATTCAATCCCTCTTTCTCTCTAAGTAGATCCTCTTGCTGATCCCTCTGTTCATTTCATCATTATCACAGACATAAACTCAAAAAGGAGATCATTCTTTGACTCCTGTGCTCCCAGCCTTATGCCTTACTTGTCGTCCATGGATTTATTGTTCTTTTCCTTTGCTTATCTCACTGTTTCATGCATTTACCTTCTTGTCCACTCCCATTCACAGGGGAGGACTTCACCAGTGGATATTTGAACTACAGAGTCAACTTCAGACTTCCAGTTTTTTTAATGTAGATGAAGAATATTGTTAGCTGAATCTGAAGGCCATGTTACCTTCTTAGCATTATTCTCTTTAAGAACATTAACACCTTCTTTTCTCCCCGCTCTGTAATGAGTTAAAACTCACTGAGATCATCAGGATCCACCACAATCCAGGTCTACACATTCAATCTTTTTCCCCCAAAAGATCATGTGGATTTATATCCAAATAGGAGCTCTCACATCTTTATTTTTTTTTTTTAAGATTTATTGATTTATTTGAGAGAGAGAGAGAGGGAGCACAGGTGAGCAGGGGGAGGAGCAGAGGGAGAAAGAAAAGAAGACTCTGCACTGAGTGCAGAGGCCCACCTGAGTGCAATCCCATGACCCATGAGATCGTGACCTGAGATCATTTCAATTATGAGTTGGAAGCTTAACCGACTGAGCCAAGCAGGCACCCCTCAAATCTTTACTTATTATTTTTAAACTTCTAGAGATCAGGAAATATGGCTTTTAGCATCTTTCCCAGCACTACAGCACCTAAAGAAAAAATATTTATAAATAAATTACAGTCCTTTATTTAATATTTGATTTTTAAGTAATCTCTACACCCAATGTGGGGCTTGAACTCATAGCCCTGAGATCAGGAGTTGAATGCTTTATTGAGTGAGACAGCCAAGCACCCCAAAATTACAGTCCTTTTTGAAAATTTTTATTCCTGTTTATCAAATACAAGCTGGGGTAGTGAATATACGGAGTTAAAAGCATAAAGTAACTTTAGCCATCATTAGTTGGTGATATGCATTCAAAATACACAGATTCAAAAGTATTAATTTCCTAGTATGTGTCAGGCACTATTCTAATCACTAGAAATATAAAGGTAAAGAAGACTTGCCTGTTGCTATCTACTCTGAGTCCTCGTGTCATAGACTAAGACCTGACATAGATTGATGATTTCATATATATACATATATATATATATGCAATATATATAATGTATATATGAAATATATAAATATATATATACATATATATGTATATATCATATACATACATATATAGAATTTTTTCTTGATTCCAAAAAGAAATTCATCAAAGGACAGTTTTCTTTTTTTATTCATTTCATCCTTTTTACTGACCATGTACATTTCATTTACCAAGATCAGCATTTTATCAATAAAAATCTTCAGCTGTCTCTTAATT
Source organism: Ursus arctos (assembly GCF_023065955.2). NCBI lineage: Eukaryota > Metazoa > Chordata > Mammalia > Carnivora > Ursidae > Ursus > Ursus arctos. The sequence continues at coordinate 19,367,170 of NW_026622775.1, forward strand.
CATTATGTTGAAATCACAAGTGCATGTTAGTTCTAAATTTTTCATTCTAATTCACCATTATTTATAAAATTGTAAAAATTAAAATATTGTGCAATGACTATCTTGAATGTATGGTCATTAGTTACATGACTGGAAATATACAACAGAAAGATGTAAATGAGTTCAGAGACATAAATGCAAACTGCTCTAGATTGGCATAAAATAAGAATTTGGATCTATTTCAACATTAAATTTCATTTAGATTTCTAAATTCATTATGGAGAAAGATATATTTATTCAACTAACTTGTTTGGAATTCCCATTGGAATTAGAATAAAACCAAATACTGTACTCATCCCAACCTTTATGGAATCCTCCCACATTTTTAAACTCGAACTGCTTCCAGTCTGATTCCATCTGCTCTTGGCCATACATTTCAGGTTCTGTGACTCCTATCAAGATCTTTTTCCCTGACAACTTACTTTGGGACTCAGCTAAAATTTTTAAAAATTCAATTTATTAAATAGATTTTACTTGTCCTTCTCTCTGATTCTTGGTACCGATGAAATTAATTCTGCCTCTGTCTCCCAAGTTAAACACAGTCAGGGTCTCACCTTACTTTTGCTCCCCAAGAGGACAAGAGACTCACACAACTGATTAAGTTCCTGTTGGTTTGAAACCACAAGAGCCTCCCAGGTAAAATCTGAAACTGACACCTGTATACAGAAGGCAAGTAGAGACTGAAGAAAGAATCAGACCACTCCAAATTGAGAGGTGGCAGGTTTAATAAGCAAGAGAACTTACAAAACTTACATATGAGTCTTGCCTAGGGTGTCCACAGAGATGTTGATCTCCATACCTGCCTGCCAGAATCTTTTTTTTTTTTTTAAGATTTTATTTATTTGACACAGAGAGAGAACAAGCAGGGGGAGCAGCAGAGGGAGAGGGAGAAGCAGACTCCCCACTGAGCAGGGAGCCCAATGCAGGGCTCCATTCCACGACCCTGAGATCATGACCCTAGCTTAAGGCAGACGCTTAAGGGATTGAGCCACCCAGGCACCTCTGCCTGCCAGAATCTTAAAACTTTATATAGAGGCCTTGTCTGGGTTCAGTTATGTATGCCATACAGATGTCTCAATAGCACACTGTTTTCTCGAGGCTGTGTCCTTGAAAATGATTCCCACTATGGGAATGGTAGGGAGATCATACAATTCAAGGACAGGGGAGGAGGTAAGGAGTCTCTGGGTCCAGCTTAAGGGCCAACCTATGGTCATGTCCTCTCTGTAACCTCCTTTACTAGATATTAAAATGATTCATTTTATCGATAACTTAATAAGGGAATCATTGAGTTCTTATTTTATTGGATATGCCTCTTATAATTAAGTAATTAGAAAAGTATAAGTGACTGCGAATGAAACTTATCAAATCCTTATTAACTTCTTCATTCAAGGTAGACCTTTCATGAAGTCTGTATTTTTAAAATCACAGATGTTTTTGACATAAATGTGGACATTGACAATGTTGATAGAAGTGACAGACCCATATAATGCTCTCTGGGATCCATTTATTCAACTGAAGAAAAAAAATTCAAAATAATTAATCAAACCATAGGAAGCTTATCTATCTAAATAATTATAATGTCATGACTCTAGCTCAATATTAATTACTATGTTCAGTCTCTTAAAGTATTTCTAAGTGCTACCAAATTTTATTTAGAGTTAAATTAAGGCCCTCAATAAAGATTCATTAATCCTTTTATGTAGGCTGGGGATACTAAAACACAAAGAAATGTTTTAAATTATAAGCAAGTTTATAATATAATTTGGAAAGTAGAACATATATATTTTTTAAAAAAGCAAAACACCAAAAGGACTATTCACCATGCCAATGATGATTTTAAAAACCAATGATAGAGACAGTCCTAAAACAAGCATTGTAGAGGGTTCAGTTGGGCAGGAATGAAAGGCCTCATTTAGATTTTGAAGTGAGCCTTGAAGGAACAATTGTCTGTAGATTTTTTTAAGAGAGAGAGAGAGAGAATTTTAAGTAGTGGAAACTGATCTGTATAATAACTAAATCTTTGAGATGTTAATCAAAACAGACTTGAACATCACTTACTTATGAGTTGAGCTCTCCCTCTCTATTAATTTGCATATATATTTTGAAAATAAGAGTTGACCATCTCAATTTTTCCCAGGTGGGTCTCACTTCATCAGATCAGGGTCTATTCTGACAGATATTGTTGAGTTATCTGCTTTACTGAAGCAGAAACTTAACAAAAATTTCAAATTATTTCTGTTATTTTAAACTGAGAATCCACCGAATTTAGAGGAAGTAAATGGAGTTTGTTGTTTAAATTTGAAAAAAAAAAAAAACTGGCTGTTTGATATCTCATTTTCTAATGCTACCTTTCTCTTTCATTGTCATTATACAATGACTTATTCCTTCCCACTTCCCCTCAGGGCTTTTAGTTAGCTTAATGAACATAAAAATGTTGACAGAAGTAAAAAAAAATGTTGACAGAAGTCTTGCACTTATACAATATTATAATGTGGGATCCATGTACTCATTGAAGAAAAATAATTCATAAAAACTAGTCAATTCTCGGGCTGACTTTAAATAGGAACAGTCAATTCTAATGCTATGCTTGAAAAATCTGTCATAATCAAACAGTGAGAATCAGGAACAAGACTGAAAATAGTTATTAGATTACACAGTAGTATATGGTTAGGGTTTAAAATGCCTATTATTAGTTCATTCCAAGTCTATGTTTAAAAATTTTTTTTAATCATCTTAGTTCTCACGTTAACTTTCTCCGATCTTTTAATAACCTCAAGTTTCTGAACAGTGTTGGATAAGAAGTTGAGAAAAATAAATGCTGACAAAATTAAAGCATCATCTATATATGATGTAACTTGCAAAATAAAAAGAAGATAAATACAGTGTTTTTTTGGGGGGCAGGAATTTATATAATTATAGCTCATGGTTTATAACTGTGAATATAGTAAAACCCACCAAGCTATATACTTTAAAAAGAGCGAATTTGGTGGGGTATTGGGATAGGCCGGTGATGGGTGTTAAGGAGGGCATGTACTGCATGGTGCCTTGGGTGTTATGCGCAAATAATGAATCATGGAACATTACATCAAAAACTAAGGATATACTGTATGGTGACTAAATTAACATAATAAAAATTATTATAAAAAAGAGTGAATTTGATAACACACAAATTGTATTTTAATAAAAATGTTATACAGAAGAAGAAAGAAGGAAAAGGAGAAGAGAAAGAAAAAGAAGAACCGCCACCACCAACATATCCAGTTTCTGGTTAATTTTAAATGATGGACCTACCATAAGGATACCATAACAAGTCTAGGGTCCAATTACATGTTTCACCACTATGGTGTCTTTCCCCCTCTTAGTCACATTTAATCCCTAACAAAGTAAGATTTCATTAGGTTGGTTGGTTACTATCTGATATGAGTAGGTCTTGCTAGATGCAAGGGGTATGGCCTACAAGTAAGAATTAAAAAACGAAGACGACCAAAATCAAAGCCAAAAGCAAGTCTACAAAAACAAAGCAAACTGCTGATATTCTTTCTCAGGTATCAGCAAACTTGGCCTAAATCCAGACTGCCATCTGTTTGTGCAAATAAAGTTTTACTGGAACACAGCCATAGTCATTTCTCTATGTATTACTTGACTACTTTTGTACTACAATTCCATAGGTGAGTAATTAGGGCAGAGACTTCATGGCCCACAAAGCTTAAATATTTTCTATTTATCCCTTTACAGAAAAAGTTTGCCAATTCTTGGTATAATATTTGAAACAGTTTATATTGAATAAAATATATTTATTTTTTACTCGAATTGCCATTTCTTCATAACCCATACTCCAGTTTTTGATACCTCATTTTTTTTCTAAATATCTTAGTAGAGTATAGGAAAGATTTGGGACTTTTCACTTGATCAGTTAGTGGCGCAATAAGAAAATTTAGCAGAGTAAATAGCAACAGAATTCCAATTATCCTCAAGTTCATAATTTATAATTCAATTTTTCTTCATTTTGATTCAAATTATATCTAAGCAATGCTTAAAAATTTCACCTATACTCAGCCACACTCTCTCAAGGTCGTATCCCTGCAGTGTCCTCACCAGTAACTGCAATGCTTCCATAACCTCAACTATAAGGGTTCTCCTCTGTGACTGGAACCCTCTGTCCCCACACTCCCCCCTCCCAAGACTCTACCCCAGAAGTCCCCCCAACCTCCCCAGGCCCATCCTCTGACCCAGCCCGATTTCACAACACCTTACATTTTCACACCCCCTTTACTCTCTTGCTAGCTCTGCCCATTAAGTCACTGTTGGGGTTTAGTCTGAAATTTCCACAAACCTATTTGGAAGTATGGGAGAACAAAAGCACAAAACAAAACAAAATTGCAAGCAAATTAAAAAAATACATGGAGAGTGTGCATTGTGTATTAAGTGCCTTTCTATCTCATATGGAGGCTGTGTGAAAATGATGCCACTTTGATTGACCACGTTAACAACAGAGTAACCAGGTTACTGATTGTTTTTTCTTCATAGAAGTTTTTAGTTCTTGTCTAGTTAACATGGAAGCTAACTTTACAGATAGTATCACTATCTTAGATCGAGAGAGAGAACAGAAAAGAAAGTGCTCGTCCAAGATCTCACTGCCAGGAAATGGCAGAGCAGGTGCAAGGGCTTCCTTGATCAGCGCTAAGTCTTCTCTTACAGTTTTTATTAAATTCTTTATTTAGGGTTTTGCAATCACAATTTAAAAGTTACTTGTTCTTACCTCTTTTAAATGAAAACAAAATTATCACTCTATAGGCAATTATAAGTTATAAAGCAACTTCAAAACTTAAGTTTATTACCATAACATATCCTCAAAATGACCCTCCAAATGCTATATCTACCAACTTTCAGGTTTTATTTTAAACATGACATATTTATATGGCACTTGACATTTTACACAGAAGTATACAAAAGTTTTCAGATACTGAAACATTCCCTTTGCATCTAGAGAAAATTTATGCTCTTACAGTCAGTTTGTATATAAACTTTTTTTTCTTCTAAGGGAGAAAAAAAAAAGCTAGTTAGCTTCTTATAAAAAATTAAAACTTTTTGCTCAGAAAATATTGGGTAAATGTATTTTTAACTAAACTACTCACATATTTTACTTAGTGTCTTACTGTATGCTTTGTAATCAGTATGTTAGTATTTCTTCTTTTGAACTAGCAATTTTTCAGATACATTTTTAAATTCACAGAAATTCTATTAACCTTTTGTGAAAAGGTTAATTGAGAGAAGACTATTCACAATAATATTCACTTGAGTCAAGAAGTTTGAAGGAAGAAAATGACATAATGAATAACGTTCTTTGAAGCAAAATACTGCATAAAGTCTATGATGTATTTGATCACAATTGGATTAATTGGGTCTTAACAGTGATTTCCCTGAGTTCAAATATAACTCAAAAATTAAGGAGTCTTGTTGCTTGGGTAATCTAGTATTTAAAAAAAAATCTTTTTTTGTCGGTTTTCAGAAATGGAAAGGAGGGGAGGTGGAAGAAACCTAATTTATAGTGATCAGACATGAGCTCTGTTTGGGACAATATAAATACACAGGTATCTTGTAATTTAAAATCCTGGTTTGCACACATTTTGAAGACCAATTAGTTGAATATATAGAGTTCACATACAGTGTTTATAAGAATTTGATTATTTGTTATATGATGCTTTGACATGGTTACAATAACAAAGATTATGCATATATGACTATTGCAATTGTTTTAGGTATGTTTATTTTTCTTTTATAATTTACGCTGAAAAAATATATACACACACATATATAAAGGGACATATATAAACACATGTATATATACACATATACATATATATGAGAAAGTTTTTAAATGGTCTGAGTAAATGTAAATTAGATGACACAATGCAAATTTTAAAACAGAGAACCAAGGCAAAGAAAGGAACCCCACATATCACTTGCTATATATACATTGCTGTTTGAAGAGATTTAATTTTTTAAATCATTCAAAACACATGATCAACTAAAGAGCTGCTAGAGATTTTCCAATTTATTATTTTCTAATTATTTCCAAATATTCCAAATGTTTTCAACCATTTTTATCACACTGATTTTTAAAAAAATACAGTGATAACAAGTAGTTATAACAATGAGAACATGTAATGTGTTAGACTTAAATAAATCACATACATTTTCTGATTTTACTCTCAAAACAAATCTTAGACACAGGTAATTTTAGCATCCTATTTTAAAGATGGCCAAACTGCACTACATAGAAAAGATATATAATTTTTATGGTGGGACAGAATTGCAAAATCTTTTCTAGAGATTATTTTTCATAGAAATGTGAGGTGGGTAGGGAGGGGGAAGGTTAGGGCTAGATATTTCCAAAGAGAATGTATAAGTGTAGGACGGACGTGGAAACCCATGGTAATCATGGTATTTTATTTGATGTGATTTGGGGAATGGATAAATTCATAAGCACACAATACCAAAATTACATATTAAGGGTTTCTTAGAAGTTAAGAGAGAATGTTGTCATCTTTTCCACATCATCATTCTCATACATACTTAGTTTTTCAATAAAGTAAATAAACCAAATGGAGTTTGGGAGAATCATCTAAGATCACACAAATGATCAGCTGCACATCTGCGTGGGAACTCACTTTTCCTGCCTGCCCTGGCAATTCCTCACAGTACTTCAGTTTAGGCCTTGAAATCAATCAGGTCTGAACGGTCTCAAGGCAAGCACCAATCAGCAGATCCCGCATCAACTTAAAAAACACCTGGGAGACCCACATTAGCACAGAATCATATAAGTCGTCTGGAAATGTGTTTTAATGAGGTGCTTATCCTATGGGAAGAAGGCCTGATTCTAATTAAAGATGAAGCCAAGATATTTTTTGCAGTTTCATTTAATGATGATTTGGGGAGGTCTTTTCAATTATAAAATCTACATGACTCTGCATTTGAACAAACATCAGGCAGAATCTGCAGTATTGCCAATATGTACTTAAATGGATATTAAGGAAATTTTTATCTTATTTTGTGAGGAGACTGCTCTCAAGCAGAAAGTTTTAGTGTTGATAGATTCTAAATTTATCAAATTACTGGAATTTGGGGTTTTAAAGATCCAAACCACCGAGTTGTTATAATGGCTGATAAATGATAGCCGAAGAAGTCATTTTAGAATTTCTTCCACTGAAGCAGAAGCTTGAGCTGTGCAAATGTACAAAAATATTTATTTGAATCTCTAATTCTGATTCTATATTTACCTTAGAAATGGCTTTTCAAAAGTTATATTATTCCAGAGCTAAAGACGATTTTAAGATAATGAGTTCTGAAGTTTCAAGCTCATTTCTAACTTTAGAAGCTGTTATACTTGTACCGTTAGTAAAATGTTTTTCTCTGGAAAAAGCAGGCTTGCTTTCATACTGTCCTTTAACTTTAGTAATTATTGAAATGTGTTATATTCTAGCAAATGTGGGTCTTTAGTTATATCCCTCTTATCTCATGACACACATTTTCAATTTTATTACTGAAAAAAAAATAAAGAATTAAGAAAAAGCTCAAGAGACTATCTAATTATCATACAGGTAATTTTACTAGATTAATATCAGTCCCATGCCAATTCTGTAATTCTTAACTCCATAAAGTATCTGGGCCAATTTTAACACTTCTCTAATTACCACTACCAAACTAGACAACATAAAGGGAAAGATATGTATTTATAAAGATTTCATGCTCAAAAAACAAAAAATCTGGTCAAGAAGTAGGCAGAAGATGTGAACAGACGTTTTTCCAAAGAAGACATACAAATGACTAACAGACACATGAAAAAATGCTCAACATCACTCATCATCAGAGAAATACAAATCAAAACCACAATGAGATGCCACTTCACAGAATGGTATCAGAATGGCTAAAATTAACAATTCAGGAAACAACAGATGTTGGTGAGGATGTGGAAAAAGGGGAGCCCTCTTACACTGTTGGTGGAAATGCAAATTTGTGCAGGAAAACAGTATGGAGTGCCTCAAAAAGTTAAAAATAGAACTACTCTATGACCCAGCAATTGCATTACTAGATATTTATCCTAAGGATATAAACAATGATTTGAAGGGGCACGTGAACCCAATGTTTATAGCAGCAATGTCCACAATAGCCAAACTATGGAAAGAACCCAGATATCCATCAACAGATGAATGGATAAAGAAGAAGTGGTATATACATACAATAGACTATTACTCAGCCATCAAAAAGAATGAAATCTTTCCATCTGCAGTGATCTGGATGGAACTAGAAAGTATTATGCTAAGCGAAAAAAGTCAGAGAAAGACAAATACCATATGATTTCACTCATATGTGGAACTTAAGAAACAAAACAGATGAACATATGGGAAAGGAAGGAAAAATGAAATAAAAACAGAGAGAGAGGCAAACTTTAAGAGACTCTTAACTATAGGCAACAAACTGAGGGCTGCTGGAGAGGAGATGGGTGAGGGGGTGGGGTAATTAGGTGAAGGGCATTAAGGAGGACACTTGATGTACTGAGTACTGGGTGTTATATTCAACTGATGAATCACTAGTGATACACCACATGTTAAATAACTTGAATTTAAATTAAAAAAAAAGATTTTATGAAAAAATAGTGTATCTCAATAATTCATTACAAAATTGTAGCACACATGCTGCTGATTGAACATTCACCAAGTACCAAGCAGCAGACACCCTGATGGCCACTGGAGATAGAGAAGTATCTATGACTCAGTTCCTCTAATCAAGGAGTTTAAAACCTAGTGAAGAAGACAGGCTTACACACAAATAACAATAATTTTTATTAAAGTATTTATCATAATCCTAGAGGGTCACAAGATGTTTATAAATTATAATAAGGGAGATTAGGGAAAGACTCTTGGGAGCAATAATGTGTTACCCAAAAACTGAGTAGGATTTTCCAGGAAGAACAAAAGAGAAAAAACAGGTAGAAAAACAGGCAGGTGAAAAAAAGGCAGACACGATAGGGGAGGTAATTTCTTATGGCTTTTTAATTCAGTGTGTGTGTGGGAGCACAGTATGACAGCAAACTAAATTTTAAAGTGGTGGAGGACAAATCATACTAATAAATGTGTACTTTATTCTCTGAGTAGTAGGAACATAAAGATGACAGGACAAAATTAGATTGCCTCTGTACAAAGATAAGCACTAGAATGAGAAGATAATTTCTGGTGTTTTGGGGAAATCTGGGGAAAGAGAATCTAAAGTAAAGGCCACAGAAATGAAAAGAATGAGATCTGAGCTTGACTTGTTAAAGTCTGGCTTTGCAGGTTTGAGGAGTTCAATACAGCATGGTACATGCATGAAAGAATTTTATTTTTTTCAATAATTGCTACCAAATTTTTGTTAAACACCCTACTTTTCTGGGTAGAAGGATAATTATGCTTACCAATCAATGACATCTAAGTCTATTCCAATAACTCTCCCATCAATTTTAGCTTAAAATTTCAAAACTTCATTTAAAACCATTCAAAATGTCCTCTCAAAGAGCCCATGTCAAATTTCCTGCAAATACAATGAATGAGCTGTTACCTGCAGAAAGACCCGGGGATGGGGAGTATTTCTTGGTACCTTAAAGGGAGACTTTCTCAGTTAGAGTAGAGTGCAATGCTGTTCTTTAATACAACCTATTAAAAGGCAATTGCATGCATACTGATGATTCTAGATAATAGGGTTTTCAGACACAGAATAAAAATAGATGCATTCAAAATTATAAATAAAATAAAATTATAAGTTAAAAAATAAAAGTTATGAAGGAATATGAGAAATTTTTAGGAGACCAGGCTGATTTCTATAAATGAAGCAAAATTAACTAGAAACTTAAAAAAATGACATCACTGTATATATTAGTTAAGGTTTTATAAGAAATGGAGAGCGACTATAACTGCTAGTAAATAGAAATTTATTATAGAAGTATATCTTACAGAAATATGGAAGGTGCTAGGGAAGCAAAAGTCTGCAAGTTGATGTGTAATGACAAAGAATTACTGATCCATCCGCCTGAAGCACAAGCACAAGTGGAAAAGCAGGAGTTCACAGGCAAGCCCAAAACACTAAGCATATCCAGGCACTAGGTTGGAGACACAAAATGGGAGACCACAGAGCAACTATGGTGAGCTCCTGCCTCTTGTGAGTCCATACTCAAGCATCTAGTGGCTGGCCTCCCATCAGTGTTAGCAGGGCCAGCGTTTGGGACAACAAACTGGACAATAAAGAGAAAACAAACTGGGACTCACTGACCCCCTATGTGCTTGTCTGAGACCTATCTGACCATGTAACCTTCTGAGAATGATGGCCACTGCTTAACTTTCACCCTTCCAATGCCCTTCATGCATGTTTCTCTTTTGGCCAGCTCTAATTCATACCACACAATCTAGCTATGACAGCTTTGAAGCAGTTTTATAATCATCTTTTAACCATATGTAAATCTCTAAAATAGATATCATCAAAATTACATTTCCACCTACTTCTATGCAAGTCTCTATCTTACAGACACTAATATGCTAACACTTAGGTAAAAGAGATTACAGAGAGTCTCACTTTATCCACCTTGAGTAAGGTCATTCTTCTAGCTGAATCACTGTCTTTCTTTGATAGTCTTCAACTCAAATATTGAGATATAAGGTTAACTGCTCTTAACACATTTTATGTAGATAGTGAAAGAATGAGAAATGAAAAAAAGAAAAAGAACTAGGTAATACAAACCAACACACATGAATTCACATCAAAAAATAAAAATAACTACTAAAGGTCCCCCCCCCCACACACAACCTGTCACGTGGTCATAGGTACTATTTAAACATTGCTCTCTTTGTCATCAGCAAGCTCCTCATGGGCTAATGGTTCATTTGGTACATTTATCCAAACCTTCATTCATTTTTTTAAGCTTTATTTATTTATTTGAGAGAGGGGGTAGGGGTAGAGGGAGAGAGATTCTTAAGCAGACTCCATGCTGAGCGTGAAGCCCAATGAGGGGCTCAATCTCACAACCTTGAGATCATAAGCTGAGCTAAAACCAAGAGTTGGACACAACCAACTGCACCAACCAGGTGCTCTCAAACCTTCATTCTTGAAGAGTCTGTGCCAGCAACAGTCTTGTCTCTATCTAGTTGTTTTTATTTTTCTATTGAAATTTATCATATAATAAATATCACATGATAAAAATATGGATCCACTAAGAGGTCTCCCAAAAAGTCCCTTGTGTTCCAGACTCACTCTTCCTTGTCACCAGAAATGAAACTGGGTGTATTTACAACCCATTTTGCCCTTGATAATCAGAATCACCTCATCTAAAAAGTAACTTCCTTTTTTGTTTATTGGTTCAGTGGCATAATAAACTCAAAGTAGTTGGGTGGCGATTTCAGCTTCTCATCTATTGCTTTGCCCCTTTGTGAATGTAGTCCTCACTTGAAAACTAACTCCTATAAACTATAGCGCAAAGGTACAAACCCAGGAAGCCAACTTTTTGTTAGAGAATCTTAGGGATAATTGTGATAGAATCACTCCCTTTACCATACCAGGATCCCTGAACCCATGAATCCTGGTTTTGATAAAACCAATGCCATATTTGGTTGCTCATTCAGAAGACAGATCACATTTTTAAGGACATTATCTCAAACAACATATAGCTTTTCACCTGAAGTCATACATTGTGTCTTCAAAAGGCAACTGAACTATTCTATCAGGCTAACTGCTTCAGGTGATAAGGATCATAAGCCAGTGAATTACAGGAGTATGAGCTCATTTCTAAAATTCATTCACTTTAAAGTAAGTTCCCTGGTCAAAACCAATGTTCTGTGGATTACCATGGTTATAAACAAGACATTTTATAAGTTCATGATTGGTAATTTTGGCAGAGGTACTGTGAGAAAGAAAGCTATATTCATATCCATAGTAACTGTCTACTTCAGTGAGAACAAGGCCCTGTCCCTTTTATCATAGACGTGCCCCAGTGTGATCAACCTGCTACACATAGTAGGATCAATGTTGATATCTTTTGATGGCACATGGGCACTCAGCTATGTTTAGGTGTTTTTGGCCTTGTTGGGTAAAAATCCATGTTCCTGAGCCAGTATAATAAGCCCAAGTAATAAGCTTACTTAATAAGACTATTAAGCAAGAACAAGGGTGGCTGAGGCAAGAGTCAGACTGACATCCACTGGACAGGTCATCTTAACTACCTGATTAGTAAGATTCTCTTCAGGTGTTTGTTCTTGGAGAGTATTTTGCTTCATGAAATAAAAATACTTTAAAACTCTGCCCATTTAAAAAAGACCATCCACAGTTATCTTCCTCAGACTACCCTGTCACCGGTTTTCCAATTGTGTTCTATGTCTCTAGCCATCCAGCCAAATCATTACCTACTGCCAACAAATAACTGAAATCTGTATTTCTGTCTCTCTCGCTCATTCCAGATGAAATAAATAATAGATCCATTACTCAAAGCTCTGCCATTTTGACAATCTTCTTTCACTACTTCTTTCAGGGTCACCCTTGAGGCATAGTGCTGAATTTACCCAATGTAGGGTGGAGCCAACATACCATGCAGAACCATCATTAAACTGTGCCTGATTCTTTTTTTCTGTCTCAGCCAACTAGTCATATGGAACTTTCCATGAAGCTATATATATTGAAGGAGGAAACAGTGAAGCAGGAGGAGAGATAGTGAGGAACATGGTAGGAAACACACTTGTTCACATAATTTACTTATGGTTTTCGGTTCTGCTCAAGGCTGATCCATTTATGCCACTCCATAGGCATACCCAACTGTACGGTTCAAAGGTATATCACATACATTTCTCAATAAGTCTCTCAGGTCCCAAGGGAACTTGGTGACTCCTGTTTAAATGTTCAGTTTCTACTAAATCCCAGTAGTAAGAGATAAGTTTGTGGTTTTGTTTTGTTTTTGTTTTCATTTTCCTCAAAAGAATAATATCTACAGAGGAGGACAGCAGCTGTTCAATAAAACCTAAAGTTCTATGTTATTATTGACATACAGTGCCAGCCAAAGGCTCCACACAGGATCTCTACTGGTCACTGATACCTCAAGCATAATTGTATCTGCTGAAAAATACATGAAGAATCTCACTGATTGGATTTTGGAATCCCAGAGGGGAGCTGGGGGGGGGTATATATATAATTTTTTACATATATATAGGTATATAATAAAAAAGGGCTGAAAACTTCCCAATTTTGAAGAAAGACAAAATTTATGGATTCAAGATGCTTGATGACCACTAAAAAATAATTTTTGAAGAAAGAAAGAAAAAGAGAAAACATACCACATTGCATTATAGATATCCAGAAAAACAAAAATCATTACTTCTTAACATATAGAAGAACAATCATTCAAATCACTAAAGAGTTCTCATCTTTCAGAATTCTGAACTGCCTGAGAGGCTGAAGGAAGTCACACTGGGGAGAGCACCAAAGTCCCAATGTAAATTTCATTCAGATCCTTGGGTGATTTCTAAAATGTTGGTACATAAGACAAGAATCTAAGGAACTTCACAGAAAACAATATTTGGAAGGTTAACTAATCTGAATAGAGAATTTAGCAATCACAAGGTGCTGGGGAAAAATAATTTAGAGTCCTGCTAAGTTAGACTGGCTTAATAAGCACATCACATTTTCCACTGAAACCCTAGAAGTTATATGCCTGAAGAACAAGCATTAAATGGCTAAGGAACATAATATAGGATAAGGACACATCTAACCAAAAAAGTTGAAAACCAAGCCTCCACAAGATCATGGCAATAGGGTTATATCATTCTGTGCTGGAGCAAAACTAAACACTATTTGGAAAAAAATATAACAAATTCCACGGTCTCTATAATGCATCATCTACAAGTCTGGTATATAAACTAAAACTTATACACATGTCAAGGAGCAAAACAGTGTGACTCATAATCAAAAATAAAAATAGACAATATAAGTAGACCCATAGACCAATCAGTAGCTCAGGAGTTTAAAATGACTATGTAAATATATAACAAAAAATTACAAAGAATAATTATAATGCGTTAAGTGATAGGTAATCTTATGTTAAGTTTAAATCATTACCTTCCCTGATAGGGGGAAAAAAACCCCAAAAAGCAAAAAGCAAAACCAGAGAGAGTTAAGCTTTTAGAGAAAATTTTAACTTCACATATGTTCTATACAATCTCTAAGGAAAACAACAGAAGATCTTTCATTAGAATTCTAATTTTTCTACACTGTATGCTTTTCACAAAGATTTAATTTGTGTTATGTTATAATATTAGATAGATTCCAAAACTATCTACAACCCTGAAGACAGTTTGCTCTAATTTCCACAAACATGTGCAATATGTTTCAGGCCATGCATAAAAACCATGAAACCCATTATTCTCCTATTTCCATCCTATTCCATAAAATAATATTCCATATGTCTTAATAATGGAAAGTATATTCATAATAGCACTGTAATACGAAGACCACTTTGCCAGTTGCTCACTTTGACTCACTAACTTTGAGTAACCACAAGATCGATTCCCTCAGTGCTACAGCCTTTATTTAAAACCCAGTATTTTAATACCATGGCATTCTGATAATTAATTCAGAAGTATCATCTATAACAAAAAGATTGACAAAACATATTCAAACAAAAAACTAAATGGATTAAATAGATTAAAAAGCTACATGGATATTTGAAGAATAAAACTAAATATCATCCTATTTACTAACAATTGTCACAGTAAAAATAGTGGCAAAAAACAAGTTTTCATTAGCAATAGCAATCAGTCTTCTACTAAGATATAAAGTTTATGAAAACTCTGTTATGACAAATGAAAAAAGTTATAAATTCTATTGGAAATTTTAAAATAAAATATTAATAAATGGATAGACATACCATGTTCTTAGCTAGAAATACTAAGTGCTATAGAAATATCTGTTTTCACCAAGTTGATTTATAAATTTAACATATTTCAAATCAAAGTCTGAATGGAATTTTTAATTTACAAAAAATAATTTTGAAATTTATTAAGGGGTGTAAGCAAGCAAGAATATTCAGTTTTATTCTGAAGATGAGTAAAATTGTTAGAGAAAGACAGATGAAGTAAGATTTACCTCATATTATGATCTATTTTAAATATTAAACCCAAGCTACATCGTGTCAACAGGGAAACAAATATCAATGGAGAAAGGTTGTGAGTTTATAAACAGACCCAATTCTTTGATAAATGATTACCAAGTAATGAGAAATTCTGAGAAAAAAAAAGAATAAATTCTGAACAGAGTCAAAATTAATAAATTCTATTAAAAAATCTTGACAGAGGGGCGCCTGGGTGGCTCAGTCAGTTAAGTGGCTGCCTTCAGCTCAGGTCATGATCCCCAGTCCTGGGATCGAGCCCCACATCAGGCTTCCTGCTCAGTGGGGAGCCTGCCTCTCCCTCACCCCTCCCCCTGCTCATGCTCTCTCTTCCTCTCTCTCTCTCAAATAAATAAAAATCCTTAAAAAAAATCTTGATAGTGATATGAGGGAGAAAATACACATAGTAAACTATGAGAGATTTGTAAAGAGGGGAAAATTTATATTTTTTAAGCTGGGATAATTTTTAAAAAGTTAAAAACTCAAATAACAGAACATAGAAAAGAAGTTATATTTCTTACCTTGCAGAAGAAAGAAGATATGTCTTGTTTTATGAATCCAAATAAAGTAGTAACAATAATTGATTGAAGAAAATCCAATGTATATTTTTGAACTTCCTTAAAATAAAAAAGAATATGTTAGTCAGCTAGACCATAGCCTTGGGAGTATATATATTTATACGTATATATGTGAAGTATGTATACTAATATATGTGATACTATATATTATATTAGTAAGCCACTCAAGAAGAAGAAAGTAACAATAAATGTCTTATTGCATGATTTTCAAAGACAAAATATTAAATATTTAAATAATAAAAAGCTTTTTGAAGTATTCTTATTTTAAATAATTATTAACCATTTTAAATGTTTGAAAGCTTTCCAAGGGAAAAACAGCTATGGCTAAGTCTTATATGAGATATACTGCTGGGATAACAATGAAAAGATGGCTTGATAGAGATAGCCAAAGCTAAGTCTAAGTTAAATGCTATGTGCAAGTCAATTTTTATGTAATGATTAGATGAGTTGTGAGAGGTCCATATTGGAATGCAACTGGAAAAGCATTTCTTTTTTTTTTTTTTTAAGATTTTATTTATTTATTTGACAGAGATAGAGTCAGCCAGCGAGAGAGGGAACACAAGCAAGGGGAGTGGGAGAGGAAGAAACAGGCTTCCAGCAGAGGAGCCTGATGTGGGGCTCGATCCCAGAACACTGGGATCATGCCCTGAGCCGAAGGCAGATGCTTAACGACTGAGCCACCCAGGTGCCCCTGGAAAAGCATTTCTAAATAAAAACATGATAATGTGAAAATGAGATAGGTATAAGACCAGTGAGTGCAACATGTCTCAATATTTTCACAATTTTTTTAAAGCATAATCATTGTGAAATTGTGAAGTATGTAAAATGTTGAGTAGAAATTCAATGTTTCACCCTTAAGATGGTGGAGGAGTAGGAGGACCCTGAGCTTCTCTCATCCCTCAAACACAGCTAGATAGTTATCAAATTTTCCGAACACCCATGAAGTCAATTGGAGGTCTGAGAGAACAAAAACTGCAGTAGAAAAGTGACCATCTCTTGGACGGTAGGAGTTGCAGAAGTTCACTTGGGGGAGACTTAGCTGTGGATGCTGCAGAGGGGAAGGAGCTTGCTTACAGAGGCTACTACAAAGTATTAGAAGTGATGGAACACAAAATCTGAACTTTTAAGTTCACAACCACGGGGGACATGCCTGGATTAAAGGTGTTCAGTTGGCAAGGAGGAGCACAATGCCATGATGGTCTGAGGATCCCCTAGGTTGCAGGAAGAATGGATGGCGCCACACAGCAGTGGGTCTTGGTGCTGGCTTTCTGCTATGAACTGCAAACCACCCCACAATCAAGTAGCCCTTTCCTGGGACTGGCCTGCAAGTATGGCTAAACCCTCCCCTAGAGGAACAGTGTGAGTCCCTGCTGCAGGCGTCCCTGAAATTTGGGGTTTTGAAAACTCAATCACACACCTGATATAAAAGGGCTCAGACATGGGCAAGGTGAACACAGTTTTCAAACAAACTGGGGAAACAAATAGGGTGCTTGATGGCTTTTCTGTGACGGCTCACTGAAGAGGAGAAAGCCCAAAATTTCACTCCAAGGCTAGAGAGCAGGGCGCCCCCATATTCATTTCACCTATCAGAGCTGTAAGTTTTCAGGGAAAAAAGCAGTGCCACCTAGTGGAGGCTGGAGCCACATACACGAAGCCCGGCCGGGCTTGGGCTCTGGAGACATATTTCCACTGAAACAAGGCCACCCAAGAATCAGTGCAGGAGGCACCTTCCCTGACCAACTAGCTCACAACAAGTTTATTGATTGTTGAGTGCTGCAAAGCTCCAGCTCTAGAAGAAATAGGATCGAGCTCCATTTTTACTTTTATTCTTTATTTCTTTTATTTTTATCATTTTTTTCATTTATCTTCTTATATTTTCCAATTCCTTTTTTGTTTGTCATTAGTTTTTTAAAATGTATATATATACTTTCATATATATATATATTTTCATATATATATGTGTGTGTATATATATGTATATATACGTATATGCTTTCATAAATATTTTCATATATATGTGTATATATATACATATATATGTGTATATATATACATATATACACACACACACACACACTTTATTTTTTTGTCTACTTTATTTTTTTATTTTGGGATCTAGATTCTTTTAACAAGCAGACCAAAACACAGCCAGGATGTAGGAGTTTTTTGGTTTTCTTTTTTTTGTGTTTTTGTCTTTCTTGGGTTTTTTTTCCCCGTAATTTTTTGCTTGTTTTTGTTGTTGTTGTTTGTCTGTTTTTTGTTTTTTGTTTGTTTTGTTGTTCCTTTTTCTCTTCTTTTCTTTTCTGGACAAAATGATTAAACAGGAGAATTCACCCCAAAGGAAAGAACATGAGGTAGAACTCACAGCCAGGGATTTAATCAATACAGAAATAAGAAAGATGTCTGAACTAGAATTTAAAACAATTATAAGGATACTAGCTGGGCTTGAAAAAAAAAAAAAAACACATAGAAGACACTAGAGAATCCCTTACTATGGAGGTAAAAGAACTAAAATCTAGTCATGCCAAAATTTAAATCCTGTAACTGAGATGCAAACACAAATGGAGACCATAAAAACGAGGATGGACAAAGCAGAGGAGCAAATCAGTGATATAGAAGATAAAATTATGGAAATAAATGAAGCTGAAAAGAAGAGGAAAAGAAAGGTAATGGACCATTTAGAGAACTCAGCAACTTAGTAAAACGTAATAACATTTGTATCCTAAGAATCCCAGAAGATGAAGAGAAAGATAAAGGGGAGGAAGGTTTATTCAAACAAATTATAGCTGAAAACGTCCCTAATCTGGAGAAGTACACAGACATTAAAATCCAGGAACCACAGAGAACTCCCACTAAATTCAACAAAAGCAGGCCATTGCCAAAGCATATCATAGTCAAATTTACAAAATACACAAACAAAGAACCCTGAAAACAGCCAGGGGAAAAAAGGTCCTTAACCTACAAGGAAAGGCAGATCGGATTCACAGCAGATCTGTCCACAGAGACCTGGCAGACCAAAAAGGAGTGGAAGGAAATATTCAACGTGCTAAATGGAAAAAATATGCAGGGAAGAATTCTTTATCTAGCAAGACTGTCATTCAAAATAGGAGAGATAAAGAGTTTCCCAGACAAAAAAAGAAATAAAGGAGTTCATGATGACTAAACCACCCCTGCAAGAAATCTTAAGGGGGACTCTTGGAGTGGAGAAAAAAAGACCAAAAGCAACAAAGACCAGAAAGAACCAGAGAACATCACCAGAAACACCAACTCTACAGGTAACACAATGGCACTAAATTCGTATCTCTCAAAAATCACTCTGAATGTAAAGGGACTAAATGCGCCAATCAAAAGACATAGGGTATCAGAATGGATAAAAAATAAATAAATAAGATCCATCTACATGCTTCCTACAAGAGACTCATTTTAGACTGAAAAACACCCACAGATTAAAAGTGAGAGGATGGAGAACCATCTGTCATACTAATGGTTGTCAAAAGAAAGCCAGAGTAGCCATAGTTATATCAGACAAACTAGATTTTAAAACAAAGACTGTAACAAGAGATTAAGAAGGGCATTATATCATAATTAAGGAGTCTACCCATCAAGAAGATATAACAGTTATAAATATTTATGCCACCAATTTGGGAGCACCCAAATATATGAATCAATTAATAACAAACATAAAGAAACTCACTGATAATAATACGATAATAGTAGGAGACTTTAATACCCCACTTACTTACATCAATGGACAGATCATCTAAGTAGAAAATCAACAAGGAAACAATGACTTTGAATGACACACTGGACTGGATGAACTTAACAGATACATTCAGAACATTTTATCCTAAAGCAGAATACACATTCTTCTCAGGTGCACATGAAACATTCTCCAGAATAGATCACATATTGGATCACAAGTACTTAACAAGTACAAAAAATCAAGATCATACCATGCACATTTTCAGACCACAACACTATGAAACTATAAGTCAACCACAAGAAAAAAGCTTGGAAAGACCTCAAATAATGGAGGTTAAAGAACATCCTACTAAAGAATGAACAGTTCAACCAGGAAATTAAAGAAGGCTTAAAAATACACATGGAAGTAAATGAAAATGAAAGCAAGACAGCCCCAAACCTTTGAGATGCAGCAGAAGCAGTCCTAGACTAGTCCTAGACTAGAAACATCACCACAGGCAAGGAAAACAAGACAAAACTGAACTACTGAGATTTCATCAAAAGAAAAAATTATGCACTTCAAAGGAAACAACCTAGAAAACTAAAAGGCACCTACAGATTGGGAGAAGATATTTGCAAACGACATATAACTAAAGTCTTAGTATCCAAAATCTCCAAAGAACTTATCAAACACAACACCCAAAAAACAAAAACCCAGTTAAGAAATGGGCAAAAGACATGAATAGACACTTTTCCAAAAAAAGACATCCAAATGGCTAACAGACACATGAAAAAGTGCTCAACATCACTCATCATCAGGGAAATACAAATCAAAACTATGATGACATATCATCGCACACCTGTCAGAATGGCTAAAATCAACAACACAAGAAACAACAGGTGTTGACAAGGATGTGGAGAAAGGGGAACCCTCTTGCACTGTTGTTGGGAGTGCAAACTGGTGCAGCCACTCTGGAGAACAGTATGGAGGTTTTTCAAAGTATTAAAAAAAAGAATTAGCCTCTATGGTCCAGCAATTGCATGACTAGGTATTTACCCAAAGGATACAAAAATACAGATTCAAAGGGATACATGCACCCTGATGTTTATAGCAGCATTGATACAATAGCCAAACTATGGAGAGAGCCCTAATGTCCACTGACTGATGAATGGATAAAGAAGAGGTGGGGTGTGCGTGCATGTGTGCATGTGTGTGTGTGTGTGTGTGTGTAATATTACTCAGCCATCAAAAAGAATGAAATCTTGTCATTTGCAATGACATGGATGGAGCTAGAGTGTATTATGCTAAGCAAAATAAGTCAGTCAGAAAACGGCAAATATCATATGACCTCACTCATATGTGGAATTTAAGAAAGAAAACAGATGGAGATATGGGAAAGGGGAAAAGAAAAAAAAGGAGAGAGGGAAACAAGGTCAATGGAGGGAGGTGGGTGGGGGATAGGCTAGATGAGTGATGAGTATTAAGAAGGGCACTTGTTATGATGAGCACTGGGTGTTGTATGTAAGTGATGGATCATTGAATTCTACTCCAGAAACCAATATTGTTCTGTGTGTTAACTAGCTAAAATTTAAATTAAAAAATAACAACAGAAAAACACTTTTGACTCTATATCTTTTTAATGTACATGAATTAATGAGAATTTTAAGTTTGGAATTTCCTCACTCGTGCATGCTTAATTTCTCAATGCTAATGTTATAATACCAGATCTGAATGACTACACATCATAGATATTTCTATCTGCTCAAGATGTTTCAAGACTGTAACATTTAACCTCTAAAAAAATATTTGAGGAAGAAGTGGCAGAAAAAGTGAGGATGTGTTTTGTTGATTAGCCAGAGATATCTTGATTAATAGATGGATGAGAATGTAAAAAAGAATAAACAGCCACAGTAATGACAGAGGTGGAGAAATGACAGAAAATTAGTGATTATATATGCAAAATGTGTGGAAAAAACTCAGATTGTGGGGGGAAATGTCCAAATGATCCAGCTTAAAAATCAATAATTGAGATAAAAATATGGAACTTTATATTAATAGACTTTCACTGACAAAACAAAGCAAGAGCACCTTTTAGGATAATTTATATGCATGTAAAGATAGCTGCCAGAATGAAGTACCGTGCTGATGACCTGTACCTAGGGAAACTTTTGGAATATCAATGTGCCTACCTCATGAAGGATTTGGCATAAACAACAGGTGGAGATGCTCTAATGCATATACAAACTTCACTTGCTTTTCACTTAACTGTTTAAACCAGGAAAGTGATAGAAAGACTGTATCATTACAGTTTGTCATAAGAGAACTTCATGTTTGGAGACTGGGGATTAATCAGAAACTTTACATTTTTAAAAACCGAGGCTTATAAGAATTTACCTTCACCCTACTCAGGCCCTTGAAAAAATCCCAGAACAGATGTATGTGAAAATGACACCATTTATATAGTTTGATAATGCCAATGGGGGCTCCCGGACTCTCGCTTGGACAATTCCTTGTCTCATTGGACACTATTCCTATTTCTCTCTAGTCCTACATGTATACATGTGTGTGTGTGTGTGTGTGTATATGTATATATATACATATACATATATATATATATGTATATGTATATATATGTAATTTCCATCTCTCTCCCAGTCATCATTCAAGTGATGGGGGAAAGTTGAATAAGCATCTCAAAGCAAGGAACATGTGCATTAGGATTCAATATCCCAAAGTTGTTGATGAAATATTCTTAAAATTTTTTTGTAATTTTAAAAATTTAAAATACTTTTTTTTAACTTCTCCTCCAGCCTGTTTCTTGAACTTAATATGGGTAGACTATGTATTGAATTTTTAATTAAAAGAAGAAAGAAAAAAGTGTGTGCTTGTGGATTGTGTGTATGATGCATTTCAGTGAATTAAAATGAATTTTCAAATGTTGAAAAACTTTTGACAGTAAGTTCTAATATGGAACTTTAGAGTCTAATTTGTTCAAGTGGAATAGATAATTGCTGAATTTTATCACCAAACCTGCCCTAGTCACCAGAGAAGTACTCTGATTATAAAGTATATTATTTTAGTTATTACCACCATATACATATGTATTAAAGGGCTACTGGGTTCACAAAATATAAACAGCAATACAAGCTTACATCTTTTGCCACTATAGACCTCAATCATCTAGGGAAAACTATAGAACACATTAATTTAATGTCTATTTATCCTATCTAAACAAAATAGTGAAGTAGGTAATGAATGCTTGTTGTGTCCCTTCCTCACTCTTTTTGGATGTCATGTCTCCCTTCAGATATGACAAACTCCTTGTTGTCTAGGACTTGTTCTTTCCCTCAGATGCTTAGCCTTCCCCGTTTGCTTCTATAGCACTGAACCACATGCTTTTGACTTTGTGCTGTTCTCTTCCTCTCTGATTATATTCAAATAATCAAATATTAATTATTCTACTCTTCATTGCGATTACAGAGAAATATTTGTAAGCTCAAAAAAAAAATCACAATCATTGTTCCCCAAAATTTAAATACAATAGAAGAGAAAATATATGTATGCAAATAACTATAACAGATTAGTAAATAAGATCAAAGACATTACTGGAAACTAAAGGACAAGGAGGTACAGACAACCAAAGATAAGGAAAGATATGCTAAAAGCAGAAAAAGCAAAATAAATAATATGTAGGCAGAAAGATTCAAGATATACGTGGAGAGTAACAAATATGTTGAACTAGATCAGTGGTTGAGGGGAAGAGTCAAAGTATGTTTGATAGAGTATTCTGGTTTTAAATCATAACAGGTACTGAATATTAGGGTGAGGAAAGTAGGCTTCTCTTATAGGCAAAGATAAGCAAATGTTTTTTAGCAAGGAATATAAATAATTAAATATATGATTTAGTAAGATTATTCCGGAAACAGTGGTAATCAACTTGACCAAATAAACACAAAATATTTGCTGCTAAAATATTTTATAACAATTTGGTAATACCTAAAATGAAGGTCTCAAAAAGTTACTAGTGGTAGAAAAGGAATGTATGAGATGAATGTGAGACAACTGCAAAAGGCAAATCCAAAGATAGAAATACAGAAGAGTTAAAGAGCCTCACAGTGTCCCACTAACTCATTGTGTGACTTATGGTAAAACTTACAAGGGACGAATTATGTTTCCTTATATTGATTCCACATTGTCTAGAAGAGCACCTGAAACAGCAGGTAATCAGTAAAAAAAAAAAAAAAAAAAAAAAAGTGGAATGAATTAATCTAAACTACCTTGATGTCAATGAAACTTTTATACTAAATAATATTTTGGTCTCCTTCAGACCCAGAATTTTATTAATTATAACCTGATTTTCTAGTTTGCAATCAAATGATTCAAATAAATAAATTAGTGTCAAAAAAGTGATACTGAGTGTAAGTACAAGCCACTTCTAAGCACTAAGACACAAAGATAGATAGGCTGTTATACATTTTTATTGTTCTTTAACCTGCAGAAATTTCACATTTGGTGAGGAAAGTAAAGCATTTTTATTTAAAGTAGTTTATAACATAAAAATCTTAAGAATAAATCCTATTAGTAAGTATTAAAAAATACATCATAAGTTCCATAGGCAGTCAGGGGTATCTGAATGATGTAGGCACAACTAAGTGTGCATACTTCCATCTCTCCTAGGACACTTTTCCCTTACAGAGTTCATGAATCAAGTCTCTTCCCAAAATAAAACCTCAGGACTCATCATACAACCCATTACAATGTGCATTCCAGAGAGAGAGAGAGTATGTAGCCATGTAGCCATAGGAGATAGCCAAATCCTCTACAGCTGCCGGGAAGTCCATAATTGGCCCTGGCCCTTACTACCTGTCTTAGCCTCCATCACAGTGGACATGTCTAAAACTGGCCCCTGATCCAATCAAAAGAGCAAAAGGAAAAAAGGATGAAAAATAATAAAGGCAGACTATAGGACTTATAGGACACCATCAAAAAATATAAGGTATGTATCATTGGGGTCCCAGAAGGAGAAGAAAGGGAGAAAAGGATAGGATGCTTAAAGAAATAATGGCTTAGAAACCCCCAAATCTGGGGAGATATCTGGATATCCACGTTCATGAAGCTAATAGGTCATCTCAAAATTTCAATTCAAAATGACCTACTGCAAGACACATATAATAAACTATCTAAAAACAAAGACAAGTAGATAATTTTAAAAGCAGCAAGAGAAAGAAAATAACACTCATTCAAGGGAATCCCCTTATAAGGCTTTCAGTGGATTTCTTACCAGAGACCTTGCAGCCCAGAAGAGAATGGGATGATATATTCAAAGTGCTAAAAGAAACTGCCAACCAAGAATACTTTATACTAAGTGAAATAAGTCAAGCAGAGAAAGACAATTATCATATGGTTTAACTCATTTATGGAACATAAGGAATAGCAGGAAGATCGGTAGGAGAAGGAAGGGAAGAATGAAGGGGGTTAAACAGAACGGGAAATGAACCACGAGAGACTAAGGACTCTGGGAAACAAACTGAGGGTTTCAGGGGGGAGGGGGTGGGGGATTGGGCTAGGCCGGTGATGGGTATTAAGGAGGGCATGTATTGCATGGAGCACTGGGTGTTATATGAAAACAATGAATCATGGAACACTACATCAAAAACTAATGATGTACTGTATGGTGACTAACATAACATGATAAAAAATTTTAAAAAAAAGAATACTTTATACAGCAAAACGTCCTTCACAATTGAAGATGAAATAAAGACCTTCCCTAATAAACAAAGCTGAGGGAATTAATCACCACTAAATCTGCCTTATAAGAAATGTTGAAAGCAGTTCTTCGAGATGAAACAAAAGGATGCTAATTAGTACTGTGTAAACATATGAAAATATACAACACACTGGTAAAGAAAACATAAAGTCAGTCTAAATGTCTCCACACTGTAATATGCTGATGTGCTAACTACTCCACTCTAGTAGAAAGGTTAAAGGACAAAAATATTGAAAATAGATATAGTTTCAACAATTTGTTAATGGATACAAATTACAGAAAGATGCAAATGGTGACATCAGAAATATAAAAGGGGTGGAATAAAAGGATAGAGTTTTGGTATGTGATCATAGTTGAATTCTTATCAACATAAAACAGACATTTATATATATTTATATAAATATAAATATATAATGTTTTATGTATTTTTTATGTTTTATGACATATATTTTGTATGTTTTAT
Source organism: Ursus arctos (assembly GCF_023065955.2). NCBI lineage: Eukaryota > Metazoa > Chordata > Mammalia > Carnivora > Ursidae > Ursus > Ursus arctos. The sequence goes on from NW_026622775.1 coordinate 19,392,871, forward strand.
GGCATTTATATATTTATATAAATATAAATATATAAATAAATAAAATGTTTTATGTAAGCCTCATGGGAACCAAAAAGCAAAAATCTACAAAAGATACAAAAAAGATAAAGAGAAGAGAATAAAACATAACAGTACAGAAAAAAAAAATAATTTACAAAGGAAGGCAAAAAGGAAGGAAAGAAAATGGAACTACAAAACAGCTAGAAAAAAATTAACATAGCACTAGTAAATCTTTACCTATCAATAATTACCCTAAATGTTAATGATGTACTATATGCTGGCTAATTGAACATAATAATAATTTTTTTAAATATTTAACATCCTTAGTTTAAAAAAAAAGCACAATAACTACCTACTGTGGATACAATGATTAAAGAAGTCATGAAAGTTTCTCAATGTCAAAAAAAATGTTTTTTAAATAAACATTAATGGATTGAATTCTCTAAATCAAAAGATATAGAATGGCTAGATGAATAAAAAGAAGAAGAAGAAGAAGGAGGAGGAGGAGGAGGAGGAGGAGGGGACCTAAATGTATGCTGCCTATGAGGGATCCAATTTAGCTTTAAGTTACATGCTTCAGGCTCAAAGTGAAGGCATGACAAAAGATATTTCATGGATGCAAGTGGAAAGCAAAAGAGATAAGAGGTACTTATACTTGTATCCAACCGAATAGACTTTAAGTCAAAAAACGGTAACAAGAGTAAAAGGTAGTCATTATATAATGATGAGGGGATCATTTCATCAAGAAGAAGTAACAATCACAAATATATATGCATCCCACATTGGAGCACCTAAATATGTCAAGCAAATACTAACAGACATGAAGAGAGAAATAGACAACATAATAACTTCAATACCCCACTTCCAAAAATGGATAGATCATCCGGACAGAAAATCAGCAAAAAAAAAAATGTTGAACTTGAACCATAATTTAGACCATATGGAGTTAATATACTTATACAGAGCATTCCATCCAATAGCAGCAGAACACACACTCTTCTCAAGTTCACATGGAATATTCTCCACGATATATCACATGACAAGTCACAAGATAACTTTTAGCAAATTTAAGAAAACTGAAATCATACCAAGTACTTTTTCCTCTGACCACAACAGTATAAAACTAGAAATCAATTACAAAAGGAAAGCTAGAAAGTGTACATACACTTAAACAACTAATGGGTCAAAGAAGAAATCAAAAGGAAATCAAGAAACATCTTGAAACAAACAAAACTGGAAGCACAATATATCAAGCTTATGGGATGCTGTGAAAACAGTCGTAAGAGGAAAGTTTATAGTGATAAAGGCCTACATTAAGAGACAAGAAAAACCTCAAATAAACAACTTTACTTTATAACTCAAGGAACTAGAAAAAGAAAAGAAAAGAAGCCCAAAGTTAGTATAAGTAAGGAAATAACAAAGATCAGAGATAGAGAAATAGAAATGAAATAGTCAGAAAAACAATTTAACAAACAACAACAAAAAAATGAAACTAAGAGCTGATTTTTTTGAAGAAAAGGAAGAAATAATAAAACTGACAAACAGCTAGACTACAAAAAAAAAGGACAAAATATAAAATCAGAAATGAAAGAGGAGACATTAAACTGATACCACAGAAATAGAAAGGATCATGAGAACTACTGTAAACAACTATCTGCCAATAAACTGTATAACATAGAAGAACGGATAAATTCTTAGAAATATATAACCTACCAAGACTGAGTCTTAAAGAAATAGAAAATCTGAACAGACCAATAATAAGTAAGGAGATTGAATCAGTAATCAAAACCTCCCAACACAGAAAAGTCCAGGACCAGAAGATTCACTAGTGAATGCTACAACACTTCTATAGAATTAATGCCAATCTTCAAAGTCTTCCACAAAATGGAAGAGGAACAAACCAAACTCATTTTATGAGGCCAGAATTACCTCGATACCAAAACCACTATAAAAGAAAGTTACAGAACAAAATCCCTGAAAATATAGGTGCAAAAATTCTCAACAAAAAAATGACAAGCTAATGGGGTGCCTGGGTGGCTCAGTTGGTTAAGTGTCTGCCTTTGGCTCAGGTCATGATCCCAGGGTCTGAGATCGAGCCTGTATGGGGCTCCCTGCTTAGCAGAGAGCCTGCTTCTCCCTCTCCCTCTGCCTGCTGCTCTGCCAACTTGTGCTCTCTCTCTGCCAAATAAATAAATAAAATATTTTTTTTAAAAATTGGCAAACTAAATTCAATAGCACATTACAAGAATAATTCATCATCAATTGGGATTTATTCCTGGGATCCAAGAATGGTTCAACATACACATATCAATAAATGTGATATATCCACATTAATAGAATGAAAAATAAAAATCATATGTTCACCTCAATAAATTTTTAAAAATTGAGAAAATACAATATTTTTTCATGATAAAAACACTTGACAACTTGGATATATAAAGTACATACCTTAACACAATAAAGACCACATAAGACAAAAACCACAGCCAACATCCTACTCAATGCCAAAAAATCAGGAACAAGACAAAAGTGCTCTTACCACCCCTACAAGACACTGTATTGAAAGACCTAGCCAGAACAAAAGGCAAGAAAAAAAATAAAAGGCATCCAAATAGGAAAAGAAGTAAAATCATCTTTATTTGCAGGTGATATAATCTTATATATAGAAGAAAAGAAAAAAAAAAAACAACTCCAACAAAAGCTGTTAAAACTAATCAACAAATTCAGTAAAGTTTCAGGATACAAAATCAATATATAGAACACAGTTGCATTTCTATATACTAACAACAAAACATCAGAAAAGGAAATGAACTATCCCATTCACAATAACATCAAAAACAATAAAATACGTAGGAATAAATATAACAAAGGAGCTGAAAGATCTGTACACTGAAAACTACAACACATTCATGAAAGAAATTGAAGAACACAAACAAAAGGCATACCATGTTCGTGGATCAGAAAAATTAATATTGTTAAAATGCCCATATTACTCAAAGTCATCTGCAGATGCAATCCCTATCAAGATTCCGGTGGTATTGGGGTGCCTGGGTGGCTCAGCTGTTAAGCGTCTGCCTCCAGCTCAGGTCATGATCCCGGTGTTCCAGGATAGGGCCCCACATCAGGCTCCCTGCTTGGCGGGAAGACTTCTTCTCCCTCTCCCACTCCCCCTGCTTGTGTTCCCTCTTCCACCGCCTCTCTCTCTGTCAAATAAATAAATAAAATCTTAGGAAAAAAAAAAAGAGATTCCAGTGGTATTTTTCCTAGAGACAGAGAAAATAATCCTAAAGTTTGTAGAGTTATGGAAGGCCTTAAATAGCCAAAGCAATCCTGAGAAAGAAGTACAAAACTGCCTGATTTCAAACTATATTACAAGGTCATAGTAATCAAAACAGTATGGTACAACAGTAATTAAGAAGAGATATACAGACCAGTGTAAAAGAATTAAGAACCCAGAAATAAACCCTGGTTATAATATTTGACAAGGAAGCTAAGATAACTTAATGGGAAAGGATAGTCTCTTCAATAAATAGTATGGGAAAACTGAATAAACACAAGCAGAAGAATAAAATTGGTCCCCTATCTTCTACCACTCACAAAAAATTAACTTAAAATGGTTGAAAGACTTAAAGACCATAAAACTAGAAGAAAATATAAGGAGAAAGTTCCATGACATTGGTCTTTGCAGTGATTTCCTGGATATAACACCAGCAAAAAACAAAAGCAAAAATACATATGTGGTGGGATTACAGCAAACTTAAAACTTTCTACACAGCAAAAGAAATAATCAACAAAATGAAAAGGCAACCTAGGGGATGGAAGAAAGTATTTGTAAATCATGTATCTGATAAGGGGTTAGTATCCAAAATATATAAAGAATTCATACAACTTATCAGAAAAAATCCAATTAAAAATGGACAAAGGAACTGAATAGATAGTTCTCCAAAGAAGACACACAAATGGACAACAGGTGCACAAAAAAGTGTTCAACGTCACTAATCATCAGGGAAATGAAAATCAAAACAACAAGGGGATATCATCTCATACATGTTAGGATGGCTATCATCAAAAGACAAGAGATTATTGGCAAAGGTGTAGAAAAAAAGAGAATTCTTGTGCACTGTTGGTAAGAATGTAAATTGGTACAGCCACTACAGAAAACAGTATGGAATTTCCTCAAAAAAGTAAAAATAGAATTATCATATGATACAAGAGCCCTACTTTGAGTATAAATCTAAGGAATTGAGATCAGGATCTCATAGACATATGAACACTCTTACATTCATTGCAGCATTATTCACAAGAGCCAAGATACAACAACAGCATACATGTCCATCAATGGATAAATGGATAAAGAAGATGTGACATATATATTATTATTAATTTATATATACATTATATATAAAATAAAGAAAATGTAGTAGATAGATAGATGATAGATAGATAGATAGATAGATAGATAGATAGATAGATAGATATAAATACTATTTAGCCCTGAGAAAGAAGGAAATCCTGCCATTTGCAACAACTTCGATGAATCTTGAGGTCATGTGCTAAGTAAAATAAATCAAACAGAAAAACAAAAATACTGGAGGATATCACTTATATGTAGAACTAAAGAAACGAACAGAGAAACAGAGAGTAGAATGGTGGTTACCAGGAGCTGGGGAATGGAAGAAATGGGGAGATATTGGTCAAAGGGTACAAACTTCCAGTTATGAGATTAACAAGTTCTGGGGATCTAGATGGTGATTACGGCTAGTAAAACTACTATGTATTTGAAAGTTGCTAAGAGAGTATATCTTAATTATTATCACCATATAAAAGAAATGGTACTTATGTGACAGGATGGAAGTGCTATCTAATGCAACAGTGGTAATCATTTTGCAATATATAAATGTATCAAATCAATATGTTATAAATCTTAAACTTATGACAATGTTGTATGTCACCTATATATCTCAACAAAGTTGAAGAAAAAAATATATCCAGCTAGGGATATTAAGAAAGTTTCACTTATTTTTTGTTTTTATGGTAAATTTCTCTGAAATACTTTTAGTATGATATTAAGAGTAAAATCTACTTTATTAAAAAAAATAATCTCTTTTCCTTGATCTTTAATTCTTTGGCAAGTCACCATAAAAAAAATCATAGCGTATTTTACAATCTGGTAGTCTTATCACCAAAATCTGATAGAAATAATTGCTACTCAAGGGTATCCTTATGGAGTTTGGATTGTTTCAGCTCATCAGAATACAAAGACCAGCTCATAAAACCTCAATAGATGCACACCTTCCCAAAGCTAATGTCTCCATTTAGTTGGAGCTGTGATGTCAGGGTCTGCTCCTCTCTACTCCATCCATCTAACCAAACACTCATTCACCATGTGCCAGGCAAGGTGGGAGCTAACGATATAGTGTTAAATAAAGCAGAATCCCAGACTTCAAAGGATTTAGAGCTCAGGTCAAAGTAGTTTCCCCCAAAGACTTTTCTTTTTTTTTTTTTTTAAGATTTCATTTATTTATTGGCAGAGACAGCCAGCTAGAGAGAGGGAACACAAGCAGGGGGAGTGGGAGAGGAAGAAGCAGGCTCCTAGCAGAGGAGCCTGATGTGGGGCTCAATCCCAGAATGCTGGGATCACGCCCTGAGCCAAAGGCAGACGCTTAACGACTGTGCCACCCAGGCGCCCCCCCCCCAAAGACTTTTCTAAGTAACTTTGAACCCTAGTGAACATATAGATACTCATAGTCAATAAGATTTCAAAATTTCTCACAGCTAGTTTTATTAAAACAAAAGTACAATCTTTGAGACTAGTTCATACTAATTACAATACCTGATTCCACAATGCTAAAATAGTAGTCCAAGAAGTTCCACTACCTTCTGGAGCTACAGATACTAAAGCAACATTTTAAAAGGATAAATTTGAACAAATATAAAGAAAGCAAACAGTGGAATGATCTGAAAGTCCTTTAGCGTAATTCCAGAACTGGAATGACACTCAGTTCTTTAATTAGAATTAACTATTATAGCATAGGAGGTAACTAGAATACCAGTACATTGGAAGCTTCTAGCTTGGATCTAACTTGTTTTAGACTGACGAGAAGAAAATTCAAAATTTGTCTGTTATAAAATTATTGAATAGTCTCAATAACTATCATTAATTAAAAGGCATATAACACATGTTATATATGTGTATATGCATGTTTGTGTGTATATACACACACACATATTTGTATCCTGATAAAATGTAGACTTTGAAGAGAGTATCATAGGCAACATAATATACAATTTACATTAAATCTAGTGCACATTTCCCACAAGTAAAGCATGAGGAATTTTGTTCTACAGACAACCTGCTTTGCAATGTTTCTGGACTTTCTCAAAAGAACCTTTAGAAAGCCCTACAATAGAAACATTATGCAGTGAAGCAATTGAATGAATTTTTATTTGTTGTTTCCAAGATACAAATTGACAAGTGTCTTGGTGGAGAACATACCAAGCATAACTCTAGGTAACTACCTTCAGAGATCATGAGCTATACATTAGAAATGATTCCAAGTTGTATGACAACAACCCCCCCCCAAAAAAAATACAGAAGTACAAAGCTTATAATAGATTTTGAAATCCAATGAAAGATTGAATTTGTATTGACTGTAACCACTATACAGTCATTTTAAACACACATTCTCACAACCCCATCTACAAATGGCAACCTGCACATTTTTGACTATTACATCATTCTGCAGTTATGTTTTATGTCTGGGATCACTAAAAAATGGTACCTGAATTTACGTTTGAAGTTAGAAAATGTTCTCGACCCTATAGATTAATTGTTGAAATCCAACAAAGGCCTGGAATATTTATATTTTTCCAGTATTTTCAGACACTTAAACACCCCAACCCCCTCTTATTTTGTGGTCTTAAGTGCAATTTCTGGTATTTCACCTTGCACATCACTAGCTACTAACAATCTGGTTTCCTTTTTTTCTTAAAATTTCTCTTACACTTCAGCACTTGGTTTGCCTGCTATCCTGATCACCACATGTTAACTGATATAATGACTCCCCCTTTCAGAAGAATTAAATTCAGGAAGTTAGGGCTGACAAGGGGATGCAGCAAAGCATTTGTGATGGCTTATTCTCCTCTGGCTAGGAAAATCTGTAGGCATGGTTTAAATCGTTTGTGGAAAAGAATTGCTCTGTGCAATACGTTTACATGGCGTAAGAAAAGAAACAGGATTTCAAAGAAATTAAGTAAATGCTTCAGAAATATGCAAATACTTGGATTTTAATTTAACATTTCTAACATACTCTAACATACTCACTACAGGCAAAACAGTTGAACTGACTTGTTTTATACACATTCCAAATCATTAAAAAAAACAATTGAAAACTACCAATTTCATATATTAAGACTCTGAAAATAAAGCTACATTAATGAAATGCTTTAACTAAGTTGGGACCAAGTTTGACAAAAGCTTTCCAAACATTTGTGAAACTTTTTACAATCTTCCTTACATGTGGGATTGGTAGTAAAACCTGATACCAGGGCAGCTTTTCAAGAGATTTCAAAAATAATAAGACCTGTCAGTGTTCCATTTGAATCATTAACTGCACATAGTCCCTTCCCATACTTACCAACGGCTTCCTTGCACACTTGAGGCTACTACATCACCTCCTACTGCTAAATGCATTCCCACCCCAATATACCCATCTGCCTATTGTAAAATACTGTGTTCCCTGGAAATAAATTTAAAAGAATCAAAGTATATTAAGAATATTTTTTTTGCCTACTGCTAGTATCCAATTTTTCATTCACACATGATCATTTTTTCCAGGTATTGTAATATTGAATTCAGAGCCAGAAAACCTGCAGACTATTAATAAAAAGTAAACTAATCATAAATAATAAATGACTATAAAATTTTTGTGACATGGAAAAGTCAAGATAGAGTCTGAGGTTTTCAATATTACCTTTTGCAAACAAAGAGATCGATAGGGACTCAGGGATGAAACATAGCTTTCATTTTGAGTAGCAACTTCAGTATATGGTTGTGGATGTCTGGGGTGCTGGTCTGAGAACAAATGTATTGGCCCCAGAAGCAGAGTCTCAAGACTCACTACAGATGAATGTCATGGGCATGGGCTTGTGAGAGCTGTGGCAATGCCAACACGTAGTCGCCATCTCTGCTCAAGATAACGTGTAAGGTTGCTTCTAGCTCTAACAGTCTCTGATTCACTTATTCCTCTCTCCTAAATTATTTCTATCACCCGAGGAAATAATTTTATTCTTATTTTTACAGCTGGGGAAATACTGATGAAGTATATTTTGAAAGTTATAAAGTACCTCTTGTTCCCCTTCTTAAATGGACTTTTAGTGATAATGTTTATACTCAAATAGAAGAGTGAGCTGATTATAAAAAAAAAAAAAGTAAAATAAAATAACAGAGGAATAAAAGGCTTTGCCAGTACATGAGCTCAGATAATACTTCCAATTTCCATAATAAAAAAAAATCCATTTCTTCCACAACAATTTGGAAACATGGCCCTGCTAACCAAAATGACCTTCCTCTTGCTATAGCTGGTAGCTTTGCCTAAATAGGAAATTGGGATAAATTCCTAAAAATAACTCATTGTAAAAACTGCTGTATCTTTTACAAAAGTTTTATTTTGACTAATTTGTGGATATTTAGTAAAGGAAGATCATTTTGGCAGACTCCTATCAATATGGAATCATCAGAACCCACTTTGGACAAGACTGATATAAGAAGCAAAAATGCATTCCATGAAAATAATATTAATCTTCACATGAAATCTCATACTAATATAATAGTGATAGTTGCACTAGTGAGAGCTCATATTTGCCATTTACTTTGTGCCGCTGTGCTAAAGGGTTTATATGTATGAATTAATTTAATCTTCACAATAGCCTTAATATGTTTCAGTATTATCATAATTTGAGATGAAGAGTAAATAAATAATTTGTCTGAGATCATTAAGCTTGTTGAGTTCATGACTGAAATACAGGAAGCTGACCCTATGGTATCTTTAACTAGAAAGACACAGGAAAGTGACAGCAAAAAGAAAGTCACTTACTTATATCTGACATGATATTTACTAAATTGACATTGGAATAAAAAGACAAAATTATAGAACTTGTGGATCTTGGTTTATTCCTTCATTTAAGAAAACTATCAAGAGCTTCATCTGCACAGGAGACTAACATTTTCTAATTGTGAGACATGTCAGGATCCTAGAAAGAACCTACTGGGATTCCATTTAACACAGCATAAATGAAAGGCAACCCAGAGACATAGACAGCAGAGGAACAATCTGGGCTGTTTGCTGACCTCAGTCAACGTCTGAACTAAGCAGTGTTCCTCTTATAAGGCTAAGACTGCCACAGAGCTGCTGAGTTCTTAACCTTTCACTCTGTTAAATTCTGTTATAAACAATAACAGCAAAAAGACTTCATTGCGGTACTTGATTTATTTGGCTTTCCAAAACCATCTTTAGGTAAGGTATTTCCTATATATAATAATTCAATCATGAATCGTGATTACTTAGGATAAGAACATGGAGTTTCTGCTTCTGCAGCTTAAATAACATTGATTGGGAAGCATTAAAAAGGCATTCCTGTACTGAGAGTTTGGCAAACTTAATTGTAATATTGGTATTTCTGACACTTTACAATTACTTCATCAATGCCAGTAGAAATGTTCATGCAATCTCTGAAACAATGTAAATACTCAGTTTTCATTAATGAATAAGTCATCTCCCTCATTCAAGGTTTCCCTGTCCACAGTTTCAGTTATCCAAGGTCAACTGGTGTTGGAAGCAGATAATCCTCCTTCTGACATGCCATCAGGAGGTCAATAGTAGCCTAATGCTATGGCACAATGCCTACATCATTCACCTCACTTCATCTCATCACATTTTATCATCTCACATCATCACAAGAAGGATGAGTACGGTACAGTAAGATAGGTTGAGAGAGAGAGAGAGACCATGTTCACATAACTTTTATTAAAGTATGTAGTTGTAATTGCTTTATTGTTATTGTTGTCAATCTCTTATTGTGCCTAATTTATAAATTAAACTTTATCCTATATATATATATGTATAGAAAAAAATATGGTATATACAGACATACCTTGGAGATACTTTGGGTTTGGTTCCAGACCACCACAATAAAGCAAATATCACAATAAAGTGAGTCAAATGATTTTGTTGGTATCTCAGGGCATATAAAAGTTGTTTACACTGCATTGCAGTCCATTAAGTGTGCAACAGCATGTCTAAAAAACAAGGTACATACCTTAATTAAAATTTAAAAATAGCTAAAAAATGCTATTATCTGAGCTTTCAGCCAGTCCTAACAGCTAATAAGAGATTGTCACAACAAACATAACAATAATTAAAAAGTTGGAATATTGTGAAAATTACCAAAATGTGACACAGAGACATGAACTGAGACAATGCTGTTGGGAAAATGGTGCCAATAGGCTTCCTCAAATGTAATACTGCGAAGTGCAATAAAGTGAAGCATACTAAACTGAGATATGCCCATATAGGGTTCAGTACTCACTGCAGTTTCAGGCATCCACGAGGGTCTTGGAATGTATCCCCTACAGATAAGGGGGGGACTACTGTACATTTTTAGTGTGGGCCCTAAAAACGTGGTAATACAAACATGCTTCGGCGTCTTTCTCTTTGATATAAAATTTGAGTTAGAAAAATATATACAGCAATTATTAGAAACAGATGATATTTTTTGATATTTATAGATCGGACCATCATTTAGTTTTCTCTTTTAGCTCTTTCATAATCACTCATGTCGTGTCATTCACTGGCACAGTGTTACTCTGCCATTGTCAGTGACCCACAACTAACCTTTCCCAAAGAAGCTTAGAAGCCTCTAGTTTTGTTGTTGTTGTTGTTGTTGTTGTTGTTGTTGTTGTTTGTTTGTTTTGTTTTTGTTTTGTTTTGTTTTTCCTTTGGGAAAATCAGAGGTCAGCTGAGAGTTTGCTTTGGTAGAAAGGGTTAAAATTCCACCAGCTAAATCTCCTGAGGGATTACATAATTCAAAACAAAGAAAGTTAAATGTTCAGTTTACTGAAGTGTGCAGAAAAACAGAAAAAGCATTTGTCTAGAAAGAACCCATCCCCTTGATTATAATCCACTTTCTTGTTGTTGACTGGTGCACCGAATGCCTTACTGTAGCCTTTAACTTGCCAAGGCTAGGAGCAGCCTTCCTAAGAACCCAGACTGTACAAATATAACTTGAACGCTGGCTGAGGCAGAGTGTAAATCTTCACTTCAGCCCACCAAGATGACACCATACCTTCTGCCAAATCTTAGAAACCCAAGCAGACCTAGGAGATGAGTAGAAATAAAAACTGAAGCTCCTTCATGTGTAAGCTCTTTATGGTTCTTATTCCCACAGATGGATGATATTTTTGCTATTGGGAAAGAACATTCTTTCTTAGAAACATACTCACGTAACAAAGTTCAAGTCTCATTTCTTCTTCATTTACTCTTCAGGTTCTCTATTTAATATCCACTGCCCTCTCTAAATGTGAATCTAGCAAATTTGTTCATTTGGGTAGGTTTGGTTCCAGGAACACCAGGGGGCTCTTTGGCCTTGTGTTTACCTTTAAGGTCAAAGCTATGGAAAGCCTGTCACACAGCTTCTTCCTGAACATGTTGCCTCATTTATTTCAAGGGTTCCATATTCCCAGGGAAGTTGTTCTTTCCAAAGTCAATTTTAAGGTTAAGCAAATATTAGTGCATCTAGCAGTATGTCCCATGTGCTTTGTTCTTTGATTTCTTTTACATGCAAAATCCTAAGACAGTGTCACGAGTTCTTTAGAGAAAAGTGGCTCTGCACTTCTAACAAGCCAATTTTCCTTTTAGATATATTTGTCCACATGCCAAGGTGAATGGATCTTAAAGATGCTTTCAGAAAACTGTAGCTGATGAGAGCATAATCCTAGATTTGTTGTATTCCTAAAAAATATTAACATAAAGACTGGAAGCCCTAAATCCCTCATTTTCTATTACATACACACACACACCACAATGATTGTAATCGTTCATAGAAACAGATTATAGAAAACTTTCTGTCCACCTTTAATTCCATCAAAACCGCTAAGATACTTCATTCTTTGACCTTGGGTTTGTCTGACGTTTAACCTGTATTTTGAGCAACTGGTTCAGTTCTTTTCAGTTGACAATGATAGGTAGGTTAACTTATTTCTTTTTTATTATTATGTTCAGTCAGCAAGAGGAGTTTTACTTACTACAAGCTAGCCAATGCTTTATTTTAAAGTACTGCTATAAGATTCTTGCATCTTGAAATCAAGGTATCTGAGAAAAAGGAATACAAGTCTGACAGCTTTGTCCATTTAACTATCTGAAATGACAATATCCTGAATAGTATTTAGTGACTCCAAACCATGAAGAATGCTGCTCACCACAGTGCATACTCCACTTCATAAGGTCAACAGCTTTTACCCTAGGAGATCATCTATATCTATCATGTTATATAGATATATAGATACACAAACAGTGCATAGAATATATAGATGCACTTATTATACACATGCATGTATCTGTTTATTAAAGCATGTATCTCTTGTAACTTTAATTTATACTTTAAAAATGTTTATACCAGGAGCTATACTCTACTTGCTAGATGGGATGCTGCCCAATTCATGAATCATTTAATGAAGCCAATTAGATCTTCCAAAAAATATGCTTCTATCTTTAGATGAATTGATGCTAAATATTATCTTAAATATAAAAATATTCTTCATCATATATTTTACCCACACAAGACTGTGTTTAAAGTCATTTTTTTAAATATTTAAAGTTAGATCGCCTAGGTTCAGGTCCTCATACTGCAATTTATCAACTTTCCCTCGCCATTCCTGAGCCTCATTCACAGTATGTTGTCACTATTATCTCTTTTAGATTAAAAATTTGCCTGCCTTACATGTTTGCTGAAGGCCCCAAACCCGATACTACTTGGGAAAGAAATTAGTAAACTATGATGCTCAAAATGAACTTAAGTAATTTAGTCATACACAATATCTAGCAAACATATTTAACTTTAAAATTATGCGTACTTCTTTCTCAATATTCCTGAATCACTCTTCCACAACAGCTATTTCTAAAGTATTGAAATATTTGTAAAGTAGCACTTTTATTCATATTTTTATAGCCAAAATGTTAGCTTAAGCATATTTCACACAAAGAAATAAAACTCAGTTCTTAATACCTTAAATTGCACGTGTTTTAGAGATCTTGAAGGAAAATGAAACAAAAATGATAGAGTTTATCAATTCTTCGACTCAAGTAAATCATTTTTACTGAACCCTGTGGATGAGACTGCTTCAGGGTCCTCATGAGCTTTTCCACTGAACAGGGAGTTATGGTTCTTGGATAAAGCCCCTCTTCTGACAATTAATCTCAGTTTCCCCAAAAGTCTCAGTTTCTCTGAAACTCACTTTCCCCGAAAGTTTGCCCCAAAAGGGCAGGAGACAGGCATGGGCAGTCTGGAAGGTGGAACTGCTTACATAATTTATTTATTAGTACAGGAGTTTGGGGTATAAAATCAAGCTAGATTTTTGCCATGCTACATGAGCTAATGTGAATGAAACTCCTCTGCTACTGGTAGCAATAAACTAGGGGTTAGCTTTCTTTGTATTTCTCCCCAATATTCCTCAGGCCAGTCCATGTTTTCACTATTTCCTCTTTCAGCAAGTACTGTTAGATCATGCCTGAGCATAAAAATGAGAATCAAACTGATTAATTTGTTTACCTTTCCTCAAGTTTTCTCCCAAGTCAATGACTCAATTTAGTTCCACAATATGCAATCAATCATGTCTCTCTTTGGTTTTATTTCTTTCTGTTGTATAACAACATATTAAATGTTAAGATTCTTACACGAGTGCGGTATTGAGATTTTACGAGACCTTAAGTGAGGAAATTCAAATTTATGATTCCTTCAGTAAGTACAAACTGGCTCTATTTGGACAATTCATATGTACCAGAATGGTTTCTGTATAAAGAGTCTTCGGACAGTCACTTTTTTATACTTTGGAAAATACCAGTAAAAACCCTTGTGCTGAAATGATAGACACAATTTTTGTTTGTTTTAATCGTCATCATCATCAACAAAATATTATTAACTCTCTAAAATATTTGGAATGTGATCCATTTCAGATTCAAGGTCAAGGCCTATTACGATGAAAAAAAAAGCTATTTATTGATATTAGGTCATTTCATCTGGGGTGGTGATTAGTACGCTAACCCAGATCTGTCATTGCCTGAACAAATCTCAAAAACAGAGAGCATGAGGGCCTTGCTTATGAAGAACCGTTAACTTGTATTCCGGTCATGGATTTACAGCCTCACAAAGTGCCCCTTAACAATTTTTGATGAGATATACAGAATAAATGATTTCTCAGATTCTTTCCTTCTTCCTCAAATCAGTTGATTATTTTGGGCGTTTGTGTTCTGTATGAGAGTCTATTTCAACACTTCCTATTTTCAGTGATGCTTGTTGCACGTGATGCTAACTTGCCACGCCATATGCCATGTTTTCCAGACTGGCAGCAGCGAACTGCTAGTGTTCGGATTAGGCTCACCTCAGTGTCTCTGTCACTATGAACGGTGACCTTATCACTCAGAGTAAGCATGTGAAGATCACTCAGTATCACTCATGAATTTGCTAAGTCTTTTCCAAGGCTTCTGAGCATATCCTTCCCTCTTTCTTTTCTTGTGCTCACACTCCCTTCTCTGTTTAGCATTCTGCCCTATCCAAACACATTTTCATGAAAAGATCTGGTTATCTCATCACACTTTGATTTATAAGACTTGGTGTGTTGTCATTCCCAGGTGCATTTAAATTTTAACCCCAGACTAGGAGCTTTAAATCAAAGGAATGACTCTGTAATTAACTTTAATAATTTATGGTCTCTGTGAGCAGGTGAGAGATGAATATAAGAAGTTCAGGGGTTTCTTTTTACCCCTGAAACCATATATTAATAAATGTTTACTTCAACTCTGTGATAATTACCATTTAGGTATCAAATCATTCACATGTTTTCTATCTCTGTTATGATTTTATAGAAATCTTTGCCTAGGATATCATAAGAGATGATCACGGAGATAAAGACTTTCATATACTGGTCAGGTCAGAGCGAAGGGAAGAGTTAGCTCCCAAATTTGAATATGTGCTTATTAATGCCTTCGAGTTTTAAAGTTCACACATTTTACCTTAAAAAAAAACAACAGATGTCTTATTTGCCAATTTCCCTAATAAGAAATAGAAACACATAATGCTAAAGGTGAATATCCTGATATCCATTCCCAGGGAAGTCCCCTGCTGGATCTGTTTTCTGCTTGAATAACTAAGTAGAATAACACGGAAGGGGATCTCTTTAAATTGGATGTTAGTAGAGTTACAGAGCCTAGGTAATAATTTGTTGGTCTTCCAATGAGTCAGTTTCTGAGACACCTGAATAGAGATGATGGGGGCTTCATCACAAAGTAAAGACTGTCATGACCCTGCTTATAAATCTAAGACTGATGGTGCTTCTATGGATTGGACGTCCATCCAGAGCTATAAGAAGGAACAGTGTTGTCTGTGGAAAAAAAAAAAAAAGAAAAAGAAAAGAAAACAGGGCCTCACATCTTCGGAAGAGCCCTGGAGATCTGATAAAAGCCCATTCTTGCCATTCCAAAGGTAGAAGTGGGATCTAATTTCTATAGAAGAAACTGAATTGTCTAATTAGGAAAAGCCTAGTATTTTCAGTATAGGGATGTTGTCCAGTTCAGGGACTTCTGAATCAATATCACCTTATTCCCAAATAAGCTTTGTTAAAATCTGTCATCACCATTTACTGGCTCTGTCTGTGACCGTGAGTTAGTAATGTTACAGTCTAGAGACTTCGCTTTCTCTACTACAAAATGGTGATAATTGTGATTTTACCCACATTATAGGATGGTTGTGAAAATTAAATGAGGTAATATTTGGAAACTTTCTGACACAGTTTAAATGTTCAACCTTATTATTGTTGTTGTTATCATTTATAATCTTATCTCCAAAGCTAATATATTGACAAAGCATCATTTATCAACTCTTTTAAAGGAGAAAGATAAAGAAAAAGTAAAACATTTTTCCTGTTATCACAATGGTAAACATAATGCTATGTCATTAGTTCAAGTTTAAGCTAAGACTGCTCCAAATTTCTACAATGTTGAAACCATACTTGACTTTGGCATCAGGCAATGTCATTTAATATGTTCATATGGTCCTGCATGCCGTTAAGCATGCACTGTGTATTATTTTATGATGTTTGAGTTGGACTCACACTTTCTGGGTGCACGTATTTGTGTTTTGTTTTTTCAGATTCTGTGAAAAGCTGGAGGAACCTGTTTCCAATTTCATGACCATTTATCACTAATCCAAAATGACTGCAGCATTACCTACAGACCTACAGACAGGAAGCGCTAAGAATTGGATCCATCATATATTTGCCCAGAAGCTCTGCTAAACCAGTTTTATGCTTACACAGATGAAGGTGACAGTCTGGTGGGAGAGTGGACAAAGTATTACACTGAGCTACAGAATGGAAAAAAATGTTAATTCATTTAATGTAATGGAAGATAAAGGAATATGATGTTGGTGCTTTCATTAATTGCTTGATTGCTTGAACACTTACTGTCTCTTTAAGTTTCTAATATTCTCTTTATAATTATCCTCAGCTGTAATTTTCATTCATAAACAGATTTAATACAAAGAAAGCCAAACCATGGTTTTCACTTGGGAT
This sequence comes from Ursus arctos, assembly GCF_023065955.2. Classification (NCBI taxonomy): domain Eukaryota; kingdom Metazoa; phylum Chordata; class Mammalia; order Carnivora; family Ursidae; genus Ursus; species Ursus arctos. The sequence goes on from NW_026622775.1 coordinate 19,409,711, forward strand.
AGTTCTCTTAATCAGACATAAAGTGCACTTTCCCTGGAAAATCTTCAAACAAGTTGGAAAATATTACAGCTGTGAAGTAATTAAGGTATTTGGAGTTTCTCAAGCAATTTGTGTGAATATAATCACAAATGTCACCATGTTAATGCTCAAAAGAAGCTTGTGGCATCCTGAAAGATTCCTCCTTAAAAACGCATGTGGATGATCTATGATGGAAACCTTTTTATTTCAATATTTTCGTTCACTGGGCTATTCGCAAAGATATCTGACATACAGCTATGTAAATGATCCTTTATTGAAAGCAGTTCATTTAAAAAAATTTAGCATAATTGCTCCATGTTTAAAAGCATTCTCCATTAATGTTATTTTATCTTTAAATTCTCAAGGTCTATGATAAGATACCTTTAAAAGTTTAGCTTCCTAAATGTAAGAAAGGCTTTTCTATGAAGATATTCATAGTAGCTTTATGTGAATTGGCTAATAGAAAGAATCAAAAAAAAGTTTAGTAAATAGTTGAAAAAGGCTATAGTGCATACATTCATTGGCATACTATGTACCTGATAAAATATTTATACAAATTAATTAGACAAGAAAATGCTTATCCCATAAGGACAATTGCAAACATAATTTACAAGGTACACTCTATATTATGATAAATTTTTGCATTAAAAAATTTAGAAGTGATGCATTCAAATGCTATTTTTGTGGTCGAACTAAGACTGGCAAAAGGATTCCTCTACTTAAAATGCTTCAATGACCTATTTTTTCTAAAACAAACTCTCTAGTACTAATTATTCTTGCTTCATTCTCTAAACTAATCACATTGCCATTCTTTCCAAGATTCCTTCTTGCTTTAAGAATTCTATTCCAAAAAAAAAAAAAAAAGAACTCTAATCCAATGTTCTCTCTACATGGAATGCTTTTCCCACTCTAGCTGACCCTGACTTCCTTGGGCAGTTAACTTGTAATAACTCTCAAGTATTAGTTAATCTTTTATTCCTCTGGAAGCCTTTTCTAATTCAACTCAGGAGATAAGGTTTCCCTGGAATAAATAGTCTCATGTCCCCTTGAAATTCGCTTTCATATCCCTTTTGACAATTATGATATTTGGGCATTTGTTTAATGTCTCTCTCCCACAGAACGCATATCCCATTAGATCAGAGACCAATTGCTACCACTTAGCAGAGTATCTGACACAAAATTGGTACTCAATATTTTGTTTCTTTGAATTCAAGTTGTGCTTCTGGTAATGGTGGAGAAGCCTCCTAACAGAAAAACCCTCCTATAGAAAACAATGATAAACACTGAACAAAATATAAATTTATGCATGTGCATCACATGCATGCATGTGCACACATACCTGGAGGCAAATGAGAAGCGAGCAGTAACTGGTGGGTAGTGAACACTGGCAGAAGAGAACAGCATTCATCAAGTTTTCCATGTTTATAGCTTTTCTTGTGCGTGTGTATGTGTGTGTGTGTGTGTGCAGTCCAAAGTCATATTTTCTTTTTTTTTTCCATAAAAATATTTTTATAATATTATGTTATTCACCATACAGTACATCCCTGGTTTTTGATGCAAAGTTCGATGATTCATTAGTTGCGTATAACACCCGGTGCACCATGCAATACGTGCCCTCCTTACTACCCATCACCAGCCTATCCCATTCCCCCACCCACCTCCCCTCTGAAGCCCTCAGTTTGTTTCTCAGAGTCCATAGTCTCTCATGGTTCATTCCCCCTTCTGATTACCCCCCGTTTCTTCATCCCTATCTTCTCCTACCGATCTTCCTAGTTCTTATGTTCCATAGATGAGAGAAACCATATGATAATTGTCTTTCTCTGCTTGACTTATTTCACTTAGCATTATCTATAGCTTTTCTATTGAAGGAAGTTTCAGTCACCACTGTGAAGGCCAAATCTTTGCTGAAGGCCTGATCTCTTTCTTACTGGCTTGAAGAATCAGAGGAAAGACATCCAGGCTCCCACAGAAGCTATAAGGTAAAGGGGAAGATCCCAGGAGAGAACAATAGAGGCTGAGCCCACATTTGTGGCTGGTCCCTGAACCCAGTGTGCCTGGCACAGACTCAAAACAGCCCTGATAAGGTGGAAGAAGGGAACATATATTTTAGCTGCTACCCACTGCAGGAGAGCACAATTTGGAATTTATGTTTATCTAAGTCTAGCTGCCTGCTAAAACAAAAAATCAACACTGTTTTGGCTTGGGATTTATATTCACTACAAAAATGTCTCTGAAGAAGCAGCATTTTATGTTGATACATAGGCGTTTGTGGCAGTTAGGAGGAGAGTAAAACAAGAATGTTTCTTTCAGAGAGAGGAAAAGCATGTGCGAATGTCCAACACCGGGAAAGCTGGGCATATTTTGAGACACAGTAAACACCAATATAGCTGATGCGTAACAGGGAGAAGAAGGGAAAGAGTGACATGTGAGAAGGTTCTAGTGTCAAGCAGGGGTCTTATCTGTCATGCTACTTATTTTTACTTTATTCTAAGCACTCCCAAATATGTCAGAGGGTTTTAAGCAGTATAATGGCATGATCAGATTTTCTTTTTAAAAAATCATTCTGGCTACAATATGGATAAAACACTGCTAGAGGGTAGAGGCGGATAAAGAAAAACCAGATTGTATAATTGGATGTGAGGTGGGGTCAATAAGGTAGAGTAGAATATAAAGATTGGCACCCAGGTTTCTGGCCTGAACAGTAGTAGTGCTGGTTATCAAGACACAGATAACTGGAGATAAAGAAAACTTAGGGAAGAGATTAACAAATGAATATTCAATATGCTGATGATGTCACTTGAATATATTGGCCTGGAAGTAATAGGAGATTATGGCTTAGCAATATGCATTCAGAAGCTATTGATATAGCTTTGGTATTTGAAGCCATGGAAGTGGAAGAGAGTATAATTGGAAAGGGGAAAGTGAGGCATGATGTGGACCCAAGAACAATCTTTGAGTAACTTCGAATGCAAACAAAGAATTAGGAACTTCCAGGGAGGAAAGAAGACAGCTAACAGAGTGCCACAAAAGCTAGGGGAAGACGGGGTTTCACAAAGGAGGGAGGAGTGATGGCAGAGCATGTGGCTGAAACTCACCTTCGTGCAGATGGCAATTATAAATTATTAATATTTTTTTGAAAATTTGAAGGCACTGGGGAACAGCCAAATATAGACATTCATTGAAAGAGTCTATCCATTAAAAGCAGGAACTGAACCAGCTGAAGGGGGGTGAGGGGCCGAAGGCTGTCTACATACTGTGATCACTGTTAGATATTCTAAATTTCCAGTAACGTGTATATTTGTGTATATTTACATTCTTTTAAAAGATAAGCTTATCTCCCCATGTTTAAAAGCTGATTGAATCAATACTGAGAGCATTAAGAGTTGAAGATGTAGGAGAAACAGTGAATAATGGACAATGGATGTTCCCAGAGTAGTAAGTATGCTAGCCAATTGGGTTTTATCATGCAATGATTATACAGTACTTACCACTCAACTACATTCCTATTTACATTAAATTTCCAAACTTTAGATGTCAGTATGCCAGCCTACTATCCAAAAGGAGCCCATAACATCAGATTAAAAACAATAATACTAGCAAGAACACAGGACAGCTTGATGCAGTGTACATGCCAAATGACAAAATTTCAGAGATTTTTCACAATTTTTCACCATGAGCATTTATGGAAGATCATCACAATGTGAAAAAGCACAGACTCCAGAGCCAGAGACTAACATCCCTATCCCTTAGGAATAAGATTTGGGCAAATTATTCAGCCTCTCTAAGTCTCAATTTATCTCTAAAATTGTAATAGTATGGGTGCCTGTGTGGCTCAGTCAGTTAGGTGTCTGCCTTCGGCTCAGATCATGATCCCAGTGTCCTGGGATCGAGCCCCGCCACCAGCCCCAGGCTCATCTGGGAGTCTACTTCTCCCTCTCCTCCTCCCCCTACTCATGCTTGCTCTCTCTCTCCCTCTCTCTGAAATAAATAAATAAAATCTTAAAAAAATAAAATAAAATTGTAATAATACTAGTGTTTACACCCCTGCCAAGCTTTTTCAATCTGAAATAATCAATCTCAGTTCCTGACCACAGCGCTTAATAAATATTTCAATGATGACGAAGATGATTGATAATGATAGCTCTGAGAGAAAACTCAGCAAATAGAAGGGATATATTTCACAATGCACGTATGCACGTACATACACACACGTACACGCACACGCACATTCAGACACAGAACACGGGGAGTGGCAATGAAGTGATAAGTGGCACTAAAATAATCTGTTAAGAAGCAATAATTTCCCTCGGGTTTGAAAAACATAGATAACAATGTCTAGTAAATAAAAATATTTTATGATTTAAATGACATTTAATTTGAACTTTGTGTTCATAATAATTAGAAGTTCAAACTCTAGAGACAATTTTTGTGGCTTTAATTCTCAGCTCTACCATTTACGTGTTGTAAAACATGTATATAATTCTTTGTACTTCGGTTTTCTCATCTGTGAAGTGGGGATAATAATAGCACCTATGTTGTGAGAACAAAACAAATTATAGTAAAGTGGCACAGACTAGCTAGATGTGCACCAACCCTACTCTTAACTTCCTAGGCTCTGAAGATTTTATTCCTAGCTTCCCTTTCATTAAGGTTAGGGTAACACCACTGTGTTCCTGCCAGAGGAGTGTGATTCAAAGTGATGGATGCCCCTTCCAGGTCTTGCCATAAAACAATTGGCATGGTCTTTGTTCTCTTACTTTGCTTGTTGGCCATTTCAAGCAGAGTTGGAAAGAGCCGGCATCTTTGATCACAGTGCGGAAGGCTGCCTCCTGAAACCCAATTAAACTGTGACATGAATGATAAATACACCTTTATTGTCTTAAGCCACTGAGACTTGGCAGTTGCTTTTTACAGCGTTAGCAATAATTTCCCTAAGCAGTAGCTAGCTAGCACATAGTAAGTGTTCAATAACTGCTAGCATTTAAAATATTGCTGGACTTCCAAGAAGCCAAATGTCAGAAAACATATTGACTAGGAAATGATGCTCTAAATATCCACGATAAGATTTCCTAATTCTGAAAACAAAACTTGACCTTGAAACCAAACATGGAAAATATGTTCTGTATTACCTGTCATATCAGTAGCAAACTGTATTTATTAAAACAAGGTTCCAGTGACATTTAGAAAGGTAAGCTTACAAGTTAGTATTGTTAAATAATTTTATTGCTTCTAGCCATTTGATTCTATGCTGTTTGCCATATCACTTATTGTGTGGATTATCCTAAATTCAGTAGCACTCCAGGCTCCACACCTCTTCTAGACATTATCTCTAATTCACTCATTTATTTTCTCTTTCTCCAGGTAAAAGGAATATGGTTTACATATATTTTTAGAAGCACCGAAAATGTATTGCATGCATGTATAAGTGAGATATATGTGAAAATATATCAAAACAATGAAAATGTGTTTGTATCATATTCAAAGACACATATCATGGTAGAGCACCAGATATTTAAAAATAAAAAATACTCACTTGATATCATCCAACATCTTCCAAAGCACCATATAAATTTTAAATTAACAGCTTGAACAGAATCTCTCGACTAGAACAGGGCTACACAAATATATTTTTCCATATGGGAAGAAACTGTGTACATTACAGCCATTTTATTATTCATTGCAGAGGTTATGTGAAGCATTGAATTCTTTTTCCCTTTAGAAACTAAACCTGAAGTTTTGTTTTTGTTTTTGTGTCTACAGAAACTGCAGATAGATTTAGCACGTTCACTGAACTCTGTTACAGGCATTTTTTTAGCCAGAACCAATAACTGTGGACCTCTCTTAATTGCTCACTAACTACTTCGTGTGTGTTAACAAGAGACTCATGGAAACCTTAAAGGAAATCGCCGCCCCCCCCATGACCTTGATATTCAGATGTCCATGTTTCGATATTCTTTCCCAAAGCGAGGGTGCATGAGAAAGCTGCTCGTCCTCGTGTGTTTTTATTCTTTTGCATGGAAGCATCCACACCAGTAACAGAATATTAGAGTGATATTCAGGTAATCACTAACTTCCTCATTAAAAGCGACCCCTCCTAGTGTTATAAGTATTTCCATTCTGTTTTAGGTCTTTTTCTCCCAGCTGACATATTGGAACTATTCTAAGCACACAGGAAAAATAATCCTGGATAATTCTACTTCAAAATCTCTAAGTAATGCAATTTTTAATGACATCCCAGGACCTCAGTATGTTTTTTCCAATTCTAAAACAAAGGTTAACAACAATTGAAAAACCAAACCTCAGGACCAGAACTGAATTTCCTTTACTTTTTTATCAAATATATATTTGTGCTTTGCATAAAATTCCAAGTATCATTCATTTAACTTACTCCATTATTTAGCATGAATGTACCTCACACTTGGGCACTGTGTGAGGTACAAAAAATGCAAACATGGAAGACAGAACCCTGACCTTCATGGAGCTCATAGTGAATTAAAAAAAAAAAAAAACAGATAAGGAAATCAGTTATTATTAACTATAGTGATTAGTAAGTGATAAATAATATTGTTTGATGAGAATTATAATAAACATATACACACATACATATATTTTCCCATCTGGTAAGAGGAAACAAGAGGTCAGATAATAGTGATTCTTGAGACCTTGTGATTAAACTCAGAGAAGAGAAAAGCATTACAGTAGAGATAGAACAGTATGAGCAAATGCACAGCAACGGGAACAAGACAAATAAATACTCAGAATCTTGAAGTCAGGATAGTTGGGTTACAGTAAACAGTGGGTATAGCATATTTGATGGGAGATAGGAAGGGGAATCTTACATGACGTACGAGCATAAATAAGAAGAGATTTTCCTTAATGAGGCATATCCATTCTGCTTTTATATGAAGCAAAACAAAAATACACCATATTTCTCTAGATAGAGTCTACTCTAGAAAGACAAGAACACAACAGAAACAGCAATTCTATTCGATGGAATGAACCAAGGAGGAAATTTTGAACCAGGCTTAAGGGAAAGAGCATCCATTCCTGAGAACAGTGAAAGAGGAAAACCAATGTCTTTGAAAAGTTTTTGTATTCCATTATTTCTCTGATTATGAGAGCATAAAGAGATCATTTGTGTACACTGCCTTGAATTCATTGTATATGGGTTACAGTTATGGCTTATTTTCATGTCTAACTTCTATTCCTTAGATTGCCATTGATGGTCTCTACCTGCTTAACACTGCAAAGGACTAAAGATTTCCTGATCCCTGCCCAAATCCTCCTTTGAAGTCCAAGGCATGCAAAGAAATACAGCCACTGGAACCTCCTCCCACATATTCCATTTACTAACTTTAGTCTTTGTAAAACAAAACAGCCTTGGGTAAAAGCGCTTTTCTCAAATTAATTTTACTACTATTTCTAGAGGCTTATATTAGTCTGGGTTTACTTTATAGTAAGAAAGAATGAAATAAAAACTTATTATGATCATAGTTAAATGTGGTCTCCGGGAAAGACAGTGAAGAGTCCCCTTTGATATGTTGGCTTGGTAAACCTTTCCTGAGTTCACTTCCAGTCACTTGGCAGCTTCCTCCAAACAGCCAAGTCAAAAATCATGATGGTCAGTTCCTGTGACAGTCCATGAACTAGTACGATAAGTAGTACAGCTGCAGAAACCACAAAGTATGCTGATAAAAGGAGTGATTTGCTCAGAAATCTTTCAGAGAATAAATCTGGAACAGAAGAAGTAATACTCCATAAACATTATTTCTTTTATCCCATTATATAGGGTGTCAGTCCTTTGAGAATTTTAGAGTTTAACAAAGATGACTTGTGAAATAGGTATTGTCGTATCAGTTTTAAGAAGGGGCAGAACAGGCTTCTCAAATATGTATAGAATTATAGTGCTGGAAGGGATATGAAATGTATCGTGTATCAAGTTCAACTTTCTCTTCTACACATGAAAAAACTGGTGATAAAAGTTGAAATGGCTTGCTCCAAGTGACAGAGCAAACAGGCACAGACAGTCTTAGAACTTGTCTAGCCTCCTAGTTCCATCACTTTACTATACCCTGTAGCTGTATTGTGTCACTAAGTATTCAGAAGAATACACAAACACACACACACACACACACACACACACACACACACACACAAACACTTATCTATACCCTAGCCAATCTGAACTACTTCTCATACATAAAAGCACCCACCTGAGACGTAGAAACCATCCTTTTGGGCATATGTTTGCTGCCAGATAGTTTCCAAAGTACAACATTTTGCACAAAGAAATAATTATACCTTCAGAAGACTTCACCTCCTAGAATAGAAGAGCATTAACTCTAAAATTATTGATAACTGGTGTTTCTTTTGGTGATATGAAAGTGTTTCAAAATTTAGATTCTAGCATCAGAGCATGGGATTAGAAAAAATATATTAGATTCCATGGAACTAAGTCATTTCATGTATGAAAAAAACTGAGGCCTTGAATCATACACTTATTAGCTAAATTGTGCTTGACAAATAATACTTCTGAAGTTTTCATGTAATGTAGATCTCTTGGACCTTAATTCAATGTAAATGCTTCCATGGAGTGATAAGTTGTTTCCCATCCCCCCCTCACTGCCATAAAGAAAACATAAGAATAAAAATGAATATAACTATTCAAGTAGAATTTAGTCAAATCTAAATCAATTTTTAACTGAAGAAAGTTAAATAATTTCAGACATTTGACCATTAAAGTGTATTGTACAATGACTTCTCTGCACGTATCATTACATTTTCTAGACTTAGCATATTTTTTTCTGACAATCAGCAGCATTTCTAGAGTTTCCATGATGCATGACATTTTAAGAATGCCAGAAACATACAACACACGCACATATGCACAAATTTAAGTGACTGAAATTAAACACACACACACTGCAATTTCAAGAATGGAATTTGATTCTCTCCTAATTTGATTGGTAAATTATGCTTCCTGAATAAGAAGAAGACCAACAGGGGCGCCTGGGTGGCACAGTCGTTAAGTGTCTGCCTTTGGCTCAGGGCGTGATCCCAGCATTCTGGGATCGAGCCCCACATCAGGCTCCTCCGCTATGAGCCTGCTTCTTCCTCTCCCACTCCCCCTGCTTGTGTTCCCTCTCTCACTGGCTGTCTTTATCTCTGTCAGATAAATAAATAAAATCTTAAAAAAAAAAAAAAAAAGAAGAAGAAGACCAACAAGTAATCCTAGAGTAGGACAGTTGGACTTATATTAACTTTCCTAAAATGTATTTAAAGAAAGAAGATCCATTTATAGCACTGATGACTTAAAATGTTCCTCAAAAAAATCATATGAGCAAATATGCTTCATATTATATCAACTGTTTTGGAAATCCACAATGAATTAAATTATCTGAGAATTCCTGCATTGACAATAATGATGAGAAAAAATCCCATTGATTTTTTTTAAATTAAAGTTTCCTCGAACTTATTTTATCACAGAATGTTCTTTTTATCTTCTTTAAACCTAGAATGAAACACCAATTGTGCTACAGAAATTGTGATTGATAGAGTACATGGCCAATGCTATTCAATGAAAATGTAATACACTTGAAATTATACAACTGTCAAAAACTATACAACTTAGTTTTGTAAAGAGTATTTCTTTTTTTTTTAATATTTTATTTATTTATTTGACAGAGATAGAGACAGCCAGCGAGAGAGGGAACACAAGCAGGGGGAGTGGGAGAGGAAGAAGCAGGCTCATAGCGGAGGAGCCTGATGTGGGGCTTGATCCCATAACACCGGGACCACGCCCTGAGCCGAAGGCAGACGCTTAACCGCTGTGCCACCCAGGCGCCCCTGTAAAGAGTATTTCTCTTTAACTTTTTCCTAAATCTTATAAGACATACAGATAATTGTCAGCTATAATTAACCAAATGTCTAACAGGTGAAATTCCTAACACATACACAATATAAAACAAAATCCCTCAACTTGAATATTCAGGAAAAATTTAAATGATTAAATGATTAAATATGCATTTATTAATACTTGAATTCAGTTTGAATACTTGGGCTATTACTTGGGTAATCGTAAATCACTGTTAAACAGAAGTTACTAAATAATATTTGGAGTGACACATGACAAAATATTATACTTCAGGGAAGAATGCTAACACAGATTTAACTAGCTATACAGATTCAGACCCAATGAAAAGAATTTCTTAATGAGTCAATTTTGCCATTTTATAGAACTATACCAAATTCTATAAGAATTATAAAGAGATCTTTATAAAGAGTTAAATTTTCAAACATATGTACACATCTAGATCATTAAATACCTAAATATTATAATATATATATATATATATATATATATATATATATATATATATGTAGTAAATTGCGAGTCTCCCATTCTACTGGGAGAAACCAGTAGAATGAATAGAGGAAAACAATTTTAAAAATGGTCATTCTATAGCTTCTTTAAAAACGAATATTTTTTTGGATTACCTGGGTGGCTCAGTCGGTTAAGCGTCTGCCTTCAGCTCAGGTCATGATCCTGGAGTCCCAGGACTGAACCCCATATCTGGCTCCCTGATCAGCAGGAAGTCTGCTTCTCCCTCTCCCTCTGCTCCTCCCCCCTGCTTATGCATGCACGCACCCTCTCTCTTTGTCTCTTAAATAAATATATAAAATCTTTAAAAACACACACACACACAATATTTTTTTTAATTATGTATTCACCTAAAGTAGACAATCCCTAAGTCAGATTGCTTATTCAGGCCTTACTATATTTTGGACATTAGAGAAGTAAAGACAAAGATGAAAAAGAATTTGACATAATACTCTAATTAGCAAGCTAAAAAATGTGAATTAATACACTGTAAAGTGAAATATAACTGAATCATTTAAAACAATGGTATGGGTGCACAGAGATAGAAGTTACCAGCCTAGACGAGGGAGGCAAAGAAGATGCACAGCCACTGATATTTGAAATGGGTGTTGAAAGGTGAAGTTCCAAGTATACAGGAACTTTCAAGTAGAGAGCTATTAGAAACAATTTGATGTATAGATAGTATCATTCCAGGAAAGATGGAAATACAAGATGTATAGGAAATTCAGGTAACAGAAAGTGTCTGTGTGTGGCTGAGGTAGGTGGACTACCACGGAATGAGGGTGCAAATACAGGGTGGAGTCTGATAAGAAAGAACCTTTACACGCTATGCTAAGGAGCTCTCTATTGAGAAGCCAAGGACACATCATTTATAACCAGTCAACTGTCCTTTCCTTAACATTCCTTGAATGTTTCAGAAATCCGTAAAATTCAGAGGTAGGTTGATGCTACTTTCCCAAGTATCTCCTCCACTGTTCTTTCACTCCTGGCATTATCCAAAATCTATTACAGATGGGATAGATATCACATCCTTTCTGTGCTTTTCAGTCATGAGAAATGTCTTATATCATTCTAAAAATGTACTGGACTTCTGCCCTCTTTAAAACATCAAAAAAATCAGATTTTTTTAAAAAGAGGCATAGCTGTCATTGAAGTTTAGTACTTCAATGCTAATAGTTAAAAGCTTGTTGAAAAAAAAGATAATTCTTTCAAGAGAAGTAAAATGTTCTAAAACTATTTTTTTTAGATTTTAGAATTCAATTCTTGAGTTTTGGGAATGGCAATAAGATTCCTGGAAAAGCTACAAAAGTCTTTAATTTGCCTTTCTTACTTAGCTGTAATGATACAGAATGTTGGATTTTTACATTTTAACTAACCCCAGATCCTGATCAATTCATCCCTGCTACTTTAAGTTTTTCCAAATCTTTTGGGGCAAAATCCGGCTAGAGTCTTGTAAAATGTCTTTACATGTATTGCAATACTCTTTCGCAGCTTTATATTAAGTTCTTTTTCCTTTATGTCTGGGAAGGGAGATTGAATTCTGAGAAACATGGGGGCAACTATATGAATCTGGCATATTAATAAGAGTACCGAGCCAGTCCCAATTCCATAAGTGGCGATATCTCTTTGGCTTCGTGGCACAGGGCCTAGGTCTTTGGCCTCAGAATCCTTTCCAATATGTCAATAACTCAGACATTCATATGTGTACTTATTTTAATAAAACAGCTAATTAGAGGCAAAAATTTAACAGCTTTTTTATGAGCAATCTTATAAAGTACCCTAATTGTGGCATGCAATTATTGATAGTGGCATGTAGAGATTGTTTTCATATGGTATCTGGTCTTATATACACCATGAAGCTCAAATGTTGTATTTATCTTACAAATAAAGTATACAATTACATAATGCACTCTGCTTACTTTGAATTAACTAAAATTAATATAATGCATATTATAAAGAGGAATCAAAAAATGCAAAGCAAATAAAACTCAAAAAGTTTTTGTATTTTTGCATTTAGTCATTCACCATGATAGATGACTTCTGACTCATGAGATATCTTAGAACACAAAATACTATAAGCCACCCTTGTGAAATGTGTAATTCTTTGACTGTTTCTCAGATTTCTATTCCTTGTCTATTGGTATGATGATAACTTAGGGTAATCTTTTTGAGAAAGCTTCAAATATTAAAATATAATTCCTGAATTTTGATAACTAATTATCATGTTGTCATATTGTAGGAATTGCTGCCCCATTAGAGATGAAGTAAGACCTCAACATTTATATATATTCATACATATATGTATATATCATATATATCTCAGATAAACATATATGTCATATAAACATATACATCACATTCATATATATATATATATATATATATATATATATATATATGAGAGCCACTATATACAGATATCACACAGAGATTTACAATAATTTGTCAATTCTTAAGTTTGCTTTTCCTGAGATTCTTTTTTGTCTTACTAAATTCATTCACCACTTATTACTGACGATTGATAATATCCAGTGTAATATCCATAGAAATAGAAATGGGAGCAGGCAAAGTAAATGGAGGTGGCTGCTGCCTTCATTGAATTCTCAGAATTACCACAGTAGTAAGAGCCTTTCTGTAAATTTGAAGGAGCTTGGTTTAAAGCCCATAAAGCTATACTGGAGTGCTGTCTTTACCACCAACAAATTGTGTAACTCTGAGGAAATCACTTCGCCTCCTTGATCTTTATCTATGATTGTGGGAAATAAAGCATTTATGTAAAAGCATATTTTAAATAGAGCCTCCTAATCACATGTTATATTGGTTTGATTACTGAAGCTTAGTATTATTTTCTGAGATGATAATTTCAGAGACAGCAACTATCTTATCCTACAAATTCTTCTTAGTGCATCACTAAAAGCCAGAAATTCACTAGAAGCTCATATTCTATCGGTCATAAAAATTTTCAGGTTATGAATTATATTTGAGTATACAGCAGATGTCAAGTATAATAGATGGAGATCAGTTTTCTCCTACTTGGGAGGCAATGTAATTGTGACTCAAGTGTTCTGGGTGGCCCTGTCTTACTCTATAGATTGTTCTGTTAAAGTATTTGGGAAGCACAGTTGACAGACATTTATTGAGCATCTAATTTAAACAGAACACTGACCTGAAGACTGAAATTTGTACAAGCTGTACTATCATTCCCTTGAGGAATTTACAATATTTTAATAGAAGAATCAATACAAAACTAGAAAAGGTAGCCTCCCATGCATTCATTCATTGAATTATTTGTTCAGCAAATGTTTCTTGAGAATATTTCATATATCAGGCACTTGAAAAATAAAAATGAGAAAGCTATTTCCTTTCCTTGTGAATATGCAATGGCATAGGTAAACCAGCAGGTAATGTAACAAATGCAAGATAGCAACAAGAGGCATTTTTAAAGGAGTAATCATTTAGGTAAAAATCAGACTTACAAGGTCTCTTTCAACTTCAAGGTATTTTAACATCCTTATTTTAATGACAGTTTTACGCTTCTTCAAATTTATTTATCTAAATTCCAAATGAAGTTTATGGTAAGCTGCTATACTCCTTCATACCAAGCCCATTCACAGAAAAAGTAACAACAACAAAAAAGATATTACTTTCAATTACTCTACATTTCTTATTCCATCAAGGTATTAATTTCTCTAATTTTAAAATTATATTCTTATTACAAAAGTAATACATACATATTATAAACACATTGAATAATGAAAACACATATAAAAATAAAAATAGCTGTCATCCATACATCCAGTGCCTAGAAATAACCACTGTACACATTTTGATATATATCTTTTCAGAGACTTCTGGAAAGAAGGCAGAATAGGAGAATCCTAAATTCAACTCATCCCACAGACACATCTAGATAGCAGTAACCCTAGAAAATGACCCAAACACTGACAAAATAGATAGGTTTTCCAAAGTTAATCCTAGAGGAGGCCACATCAAAAATGGTAGAAGGGGAGGAGATACAGTTGGGAACGAAACTCCTGGAGAAACTAACCACAGATGGAAAGAACACCACAAGTACAGAGAAGAAACAGGAGCAGACCCTACACTAGGCAACTCAGTCAGGGACACGAATTAGG